>NC_059192.1:34371534-34671534 GCF_020615455.1 Coregonus clupeaformis | reverse complement strand
TCATCTTTCAAACAAAAAAGATTATTCAGAAATGTAGGGGTATCTATTACTAAAACACTAAAGAGGATAAGAGGTTTGGGGAATAGGCCCATCACTAAAAGCACTAGGCTAACTCAGATTGGAGTCCAACTCATCTAACCAAAATAGTTCTGGGATAAGGGCACTTCTCCCTAAAACAATGACAACAGAAACAGGATACATGCTACTCTGTCCTCACATTAGAGGTCTTCACAGGTCCAAAAGGTTGGACCCGTTCCAAAATGGACCCGAGGACAGTCAGACCTGTTCCAAAAAGGCCTGTGAAAAACAGACCCAAAACAGACCCGTGCCGGTTCGGATCTGAGAGACCCATTCAGATCTGAGAGTAGAAAGAAAGAGAGAGAGAAATAAATATCAGACTGGGTGCTGCCAGCGCCATCAATAAACGAGTGATATTGGCCAAATGATCCACAGACTGCCTATAACAAATGACAAAAAAACTATTTGTTGCGTTTCAAATATTGTTTTATTGATTTCCTAAAACAATAATTGTCCACCTCACGGTTCAGCTGTTGGAGATTTGAGTGCTAAATGCATTAGGGCATTGCATGCATATTGTCACGTCTACTCTCGCTCTGGCGCTCGAGGTCGGCAGTTGACATTAAGGACACCTGCCACCATCATTACGTGCACCTGCGCAGTATTATGAGACTCACCTGGACTCCATCACCTTCCTGATTACCTCCCCTATATATATATATATATATATATAAAATCGCACTAACTATTGTCACCTTCTTACCAAGCTGCTTGCCGATTGTCTTGTAGCCCATTCCAGCCTTGTGTAGGTCTACAATCTTGTCCCTGACATCCTTGGAGAGCTCTTTGGTCTTGGCCATGGTGGAGAGTTTGGAATCTGATTGATTGCTTCTGTGGACAGGTGTCTTTTATACAGGTAACAAACTGTGATTAGGAGCACTCCCTTTAAGAGTGTGCTCCTAATCTCAGCTCGTTACCTGTATAAAAGACACCTGGGAGCCAGAAATCTTTCTGATTGAGAGGGGGTCAAATACTTATTTCCCTCATTAAAATGCAAATCAATTTATAACATTTTTGACATGCGTTTTTCTGGATTTTTTTGTTGTTATTCTGTCTCTCACTGTTCAAATACACCTACCATTAAAATTATAGACTGACCATTTCTTTGTCAGTGGGCGAACGTACAAAATCAGCAGGAGATCAAATACTTTTTTCCCTCACTGTATATATATATATCACTCACTTTGGTTCCTTCCTTAGGCATTATTGATTCTGTTCCTGTGTTTCATGTCTGCACGCTAATCGGGTTTCTTGTTTTGTTCCATTTATTATTAAATTCATTCCCTGTACTAGCTTCCCGACTCCCAGTGTACACGTTACACATATAGGCTATAGGCCTAGGTGTCCACTGTATGATATGAATATTTAAAAAATATAAAAGGAAGAGAAGCTTAGGCCTAGTCCTAGCCCTAGAGAGACCGACAGAAAGATAGAGATATGCCGGCGCCATGTTCCTGACACCAACATGAATTCTTTATCCTTGTCAGATAGGCTTACAGGAGGAGGCTAATTCGTACATTTTCTATCAGAATATTTTTTTGATAAAGATAAGCATTATATTGTTAGATTAAAGGAGTAACTCTGGTAGGCCTAAAACAATCTTCCCCACCTCAAGTTCAACTGTCGGAGAACCTTCACAAAAGTTTCTTAACTTTATTACGGTAATATCAAAAGTAAGTCAAGTCATTGTTTATAGGGAAAATACGAACAGGTTATTATATTGCAGCATTAAATTAGGCTTTGCATCTCGCCCTCTTTGGTTTTCCTTTTCATGATTTGAGTGTGAGTAGCCCTATTTAGGTCTACCGGTCATTCTATTATATTGCAGCAAACACAACATTACAGTTGGAATTTAATTTGGCCAAAGAAAATGTCTCAACAGAATGAAACAAAACACTTGTTGAAAATCTAAACTGAACTGGTTTAAACCTTCAAAGTTTTGCAGTTTTTAACAGGCTAGGCCTATATTGCAGCAATTACCAACAAAGGTGAGTTCCTACCATAGGTCT
Source organism: Coregonus clupeaformis (assembly GCF_020615455.1). Lineage (NCBI taxonomy): Eukaryota > Metazoa > Chordata > Actinopteri > Salmoniformes > Salmonidae > Coregonus > Coregonus clupeaformis. The sequence goes on along the minus strand of NC_059192.1, from coordinate 34,669,447 downwards.
ACCCAACAAATGACAACAATAGGCTAATGATATTTATTTTACATCAGGCCTACTTTAGGATAGTACACTATATACAAAGGTATGTGGACAGCCCTTCAAATTAGTGGATTCGCCTATTTCAGCCACACGTTACTGACAGGTGTATAAAATCGAGCACACCGCCATGCAATCTCCATAGACAAACATTGGCAGTAGAATGGTCTTACTGATCGGGCTCTGGCTGGGCCACTCAAGGATATTCAGAGACTTGTCCCGAAGCCACTCCTGCGTTGTCTTGGCTGTGTGCTTAGGGTCGTTGTCCTGTTGGAAGGTGAACCTTCGCCCCAGTCTGAGGTCCTGAGCGCTCTGGAGCAGATTTTCATCAAGGATCTCTCTGTACTTTGCTCCGTTCATCTTTACGTCGATCCTGATGCTGTCACCACCATGCTTCACCGTAGGGATGGTGCCAGGTTTCCTCCAGATGTGACGCTTGGCATTCAGGCCAAAGAGTTCAATCTTGGTTTCATCAGACCAGAGAATCTTGTTTATCATGGTCTGAGAGACTTCAGGTGCCTTTTGGCAAACTCCAAGCGGGCTGTCATGTGCCTTTTAGTGAGGAGTGGCTTCCGTCTGATTGGTGGAGTGCTGCAGAGATGTGAGAACCTTCCAGAAGGACAACCATCTCCACAGAGGAACTCTAGAGCTCTGTCAGAGTGAGCAACGGGTTCTTGGTCACCTCCTTGACCAAGGCCCTTCTCCCCCAATTGCTTAGTTTGGCCGGGCGGCCAGCTCTAGGAAGAGTCTTGGTGGTTCCAAACTTCTTCCATTTAAGAATGATGGAGGCCACAACACTTTTTGGTACCCTTCCCCAGATCTGTGCCTCGACACAATCCTGTCTCGGAGCTCTACGGACAATTCCTTCAACCTCATGGCTTAGTTTTTGCTCTGACATGCACTGTCAACTGTGGGACCTTATATACACAGGTGTGTGCCTTTCCAAATCATGTCCAATCAATTGAATTTACGACAGGTGGACTCCAATCAAGTTGTAGAAACATCTGAAGGATGATCAATGGAAACAGGATGCACCTGATCTCAATTTCGAGTCTCATAGCAAAGGGTTTGAATACTTATGTAAATAAGGTATTTCTGTTTTTTAAAATAAATTTGCAAACATTTCTAAAAACCTGTTTTCACTTTGTCATTATGGGGTATTGGGTGTAGACTGCTGAGGATTTTTATTTATTTAATAAATTTTAGAATAAGGCTGTAATGTAACAACATGTGGGAAAAGTCAATGGATCTGAATACTTTCCGAAGGCACTGTATGTATATATATATATATTACACTGAGTGTACAAAACATTAGGAACACCTGCTCTTTCCATGACAGACTGACCAGGTGAATCCAGGTGAAAACTATGATCGCTTATTGATGTCACCTGTTAAATCCACTTCAATCAGTGTAGATGAAGGGGAGGAGACAGGTTAAATAAGTATTTTTAAGTATTGAGACAATTGAGACATGGATTGTATATGTGTGCAATTCAGAGGGAGAATGGACAAGGTAAAAAATGTAAGTGCCTTTGAACGGGGTATGGTAGTAGGTGCCAGACGCATCGGTTTGAGTGTGTCAAGAACTGCAACGCTGCTGGGTTTTTCACGCTCAACAGTTTCCCGTGTGTATCAAGAATGGTCCACCACCCAAATGATATCCAGCCAACTTGAAACAACTGTAGGAAGCACTGGAGTCAACATGGGCCAGCATCCCTGTGGAACGCTTTCGACACCTTGTAGACAAATTGAGGCTGTTCTGAGGGCAAAAGGGGGTGCAACTCAATATTGGTGGTGTTCGTAATGTTTTGTACATTCAGTGTATGTATATATACACACACAAGTTAGGACCCACGGTCCATATTGACCCCGTTCTGGGTCTGGATCCGGACAGTGGTAGACCATTTGAGTACGGCTGCTCTATGGCTAAGTGGAGGAGCCCCCTACTAGGGAGTGAGAGGATGTTCACACACACGCAAGCACGCACACACAGGCACACACACTTTCTCTTCACAGCCTAGTATGCTTTCACTATGAGGGGATTAATTGAGGATGACAAGACAACAACAACAAAGGGACACCTCAGGTTTTTCGGACAGAAATCCCCCTGCGGCCATTTTAATAACTGTCAACCTTCTTCATCGCCAACAGCAAAAGCTGTCAGCCAAGGAGTGGCACTGTCAAATCAATTGATTTGGTGCTCACTGGAGCAGCGTGATGATGAAGTCATTAAATGTTACTCGTCCGTAGCAGCTGTTGAGGGATTTGTATTGATTTTATCACATCTTTTAATAGTCATCCATTTTGGGATTCATAGTAGTAAGAGTGGGTCATTATTTTGCAGTGAAGCATTATTATATTTAACTAATGGAGAGATCATGATCTGGCATAGCCTGTGGTACCAACTATCGCTTCTTGCACTGATGTGACACACACACACACACACACACACACACACACACACACACACACACACACACACACACACACACACACACACACACACACACACACACACACACACACACACACACACACACAGACACAGACACAGACACAGACACACACACACACTCTGTCCTTGGCCTTGTGTTTGGTGGAGCTGTTCTAAAAGTGCCCACTTCAGCTCCTTAGTGTTGCACACCTGGGCTCTGGGCCAAGAGCTCACAGTGGCGGAGAGAACTGCAAGACGACTGCTTTCCTGCACAAAACCCTGCTGCCTTCACATTCGTTTCCACTGGCCACCCTGCAGCCAAGATGCTCATTATACTCCTCCTCATCTTCATTCACTGTAGCCCCGAGGAGAGGAGGCTAGATGTATCACTTTAACCAATCACTGACAGTGGGTTCTGAACCAATCACATAGCATGTCAGTGAACTGGGAAAGAGGGCAAAACACCCCCCTCCTGTAATGAGGAGATGGAACGGTAAATGGAGTGAGAGGTTAGTGTTAGTGGTTAGGAGTAGGTTGAACAGAGGAAGGAATAGTAAATAGTGGGACAGATTATATCCAGAAAAGGTAGTGAACACTATGAATAAAGGGAGAAACAAAGACGGGAGCAGAATAAAGTCTGCAGTGGAAGGACTGGATAAGAGGGGAACGGTTAAGGGACGGCAGGCCAGGTTAGAGGCGGTCTGGTCAGTGCTGCAGGCAGTGATGATGGAGTATGCCACCGTAGCCGGCTGGCTGTGCTCCACATTCTGAGCGTCGGTGTGAGAGCTAGTGAGCCGAGTCGCCAATGGCTTCCCCCGCCACGCCGTGAGACATTTGGCCTTTGTGTGACAGTCATTAGCACTGCCTTTCCAAGGTTGGCCCACAGCCCAGTGCCTCAGCCTGGGGAGAAATATTACCCTCCTTGGCCACTGTTTGTTTGTTTCTATTCTTCACAACATAAAAAAGGGACAAATGCCAACACCAAGGGACAGGCCTACCGTAATCATACCATCCTTGCCAACTAAGAATAAAAGGCATAGAACTTGCCTTAGATAGATAAACACTTGCACAGTATTGCTCACATATTTTGGCATATAATGTGCCGCTTTCCAACAATAGTGATTCAGCAGATAGGCTATTATATTTATTTACTTGACATTTACTTCTTAGAATTCAGAGTAACAGTGTTTTGTACCGTCTGCATATTCACATGTTCGAGAGAGATTTATTTAACTCGGTTCACAATAAATATATACTTTCCCATCCTTTTTTTGTATTACTCCAAGAAAGAGTTGCAGGATCTAAGCGGTGTGGGAGAATGTTTTGGTTGCAACATCAATTAAATGACTGCCTCTTAAATAGCCATCCCTATGAACCATATTCTGGACGAAAAATAAAGCATTATCAGTTTATTCTGTGAAAACAAGAAGGAGATGGAGAAACCACAGCGCAATTACAAAGTAGATATGCACAGCAGTATGTACAGTGCATTCGGAAAGTATTCAGACCCCTTGACTTTTTCCACATTTTTGTTACGTTTACAGCCTTATTCTAAAATGGATTAAATTATTTATTTCCATCAATCTACACACAATACCCCATGATGACAAAGAGAAAACAGGTTTTTAGACATTTTCGCACATTTATTAAAAAACAGAAATACCTTATTTACATAAGTATTCAGATTCTTTGCTGTGAGACTCGAAATTGAGCTCAGGTGCATCCTGTTTCAATTGATCATCCTTGAGATGTTTCTACAACTTGATTGGAGTCCACCTGTAGTAAATTAAATTGATTGGACATGATTTGGAAAGGCACACACCTGTTTATATAATGTCAGAGCAAAATCCAAGCCATGAGGTCGAAGGAATTGTCCGTAGAGCTCCGAAACAGAATTGTGTTAAGGCACAGATCTGGGGAAGGGTACAAAAACATTTCTGCAGCATTGAAGGTCCCCAAGAACACAGTGGCCTCCATAATTCTTAAATGAAAGATGTTTGGAACCACCAAGACTTTTCCTAGAGCTGGCCTCCCGGCCAAACTGAGCAATCTGGGGAGAAGGGCCTTGGTCAGGGAGGTGACCAAGAACCCGATGGTCACTCTGACAGAGCTCTAGAGTTCCTCTGTGGAGATGGGAGCACCTTCCAGAAGGACAACCATCTCTGCAGCAATCCACCAATCAGGCCTTTATGGTAGAGTGGCCAGACGGAAGCCACTCCTCAGTAAAAGGCACATGACAGCCCGCTTGGAGTTTGCCAAAAGGCACCTAAAGGACTCTCAGACCATGATAAACAAGATCCTCTGGTCTGATGAAACCAAGATTGAACTCTTTGGCCTGAATGCCAAGCGTCACGTCTGGAGGAAACCTTGCACCATCCCTACAGTGAAGCATGGTGGTGGCAGCATCATGCTGTGGGGATGTTTTTCAGTGGCAGGGACTGGGAGACTAGTCAGGATCGAGGGAAAGATGAACGGAGCAAAGTACAGAGAGATCCTTGACGAAAACCTGCTCCAGAGCGCTCAGGACCTCAGACTGGGGCGAAGGTTCACCTTTCAACAGGACAATGACCCTAAGCACACAGCCAAGACAATGCAGGAGAGGATTCGGGACAAGTCTCTGAATGTCCTTGAGTGGCCCAGCCAGAGCCTGGACTTGAACTTGATCTAACATGTCTGGAGAGACCTGAAAATAGCTGTGCAGCAACGCTCCCCATCCAACCTGACAGAGCTTGAGAGGATCTGCAGAGAAAAATGGGAGAAACTACCCAAATACAGATGTGTCAAGCTTGTAGCATCATACCCAAGAAGACTCGAGGCTGTAATTGCTGCCAAAGGTGCTTCAACAAAGTACTAAGTAAAGGGTATGAATACTTACGTAAATGTGATATTTAAAAAGTTTTGTATTTTTATAAATGTTCTAACATTTCTTCTAAAAACCTGTTTTTGCTTCGTCATTATGGGGTATTGTGTGTAGATTGATGAGAAAAAGTATAATATTTAATCCATTTTCGAATAAGGCTGTAATGTAACAACATGTGGAAGAAGTGAAGGGGTCTGAATACATTTACATTTTTACATTTTAGTCATTTAGCAGACGCTCTTATCCAGAGCAACTTACAGGAGCAATTAGGGTTAAGTGCCTTGCTCAAGGGCACATCGACAGATTTTTCACCTAGTCGGCTCGGGGATTAGGAACCAGCGACCTTTCGGTTACTGGCACAACGCTCTTAACCACTAAGCTACCTGCCGCCACTAAGCTACTTTCCGAATGCACTGTAGCCTCCTCTCCACTTGCTGCTGCAAATAAAATATAACTTCAGACACAAAGAGAAGAAGGACCAGGACAGAGACAAGGCAGCCATTCTTCAGAGGCTTGTGCTTATCATGAAAGAATAAAGCTTGATGGAAAAAAGACTTGCTGGATGTTTCATAAATCAGTGGCTTCGTCTGGGACACAACGCTAATGGGGTCGCTCTTCAGACGACTCGGATCTCCTTTGTTGTGAATCATCTCTCACATAACCGTCAAAGAGGTCTCCTTTAACTAGCGCTGCTTGACAGTTCTTTTGATATTACGGTCTTAAACAATATGACATCAAATATGACATCGGCTTCTACTGCAACAACACTTGAGAATATAAAGAACAGCTAGGCCTAGCCATAGAGAAACTGCAGTCTGGAATCTCTGTACAATGAACATGTTGCTAATCATGCAGGATGCTAATCCATATAGCCTATACGCGGTAGTGCAAATTAGCTGCACCGCTAAAAGCTTTTCCTCATAGGTTACTCTACAGGAGGCCCTGTAGCCCTGTGACTACAGGGCCTCCTGGCCCGATCATAGGGTGGATGTAGTGGTGTGCTGTTCCCAGCCTCACTCCCCTGCTGGTTAATAATTCAGGCAATCCATTAGGGCTGTGACGATACCACAATCGCAATATGTTTTCCATGGGAAAAATGAAAACACGAAGCAGACCTAACTCTTCGGTCCTTTAAAAGCCTGTTGTACACTACCGGTCAAAAGTTTTAGAACACCTACTCATTCAAGGGTTTTTCTTTATTTTTGCTATTTTCTACATTGTAGAATAATAGTGAAGACATCAACACTATGAAATAACACATATGGAATCATGTAGTAACCAAAAAAGTGTTAAACAAATCAAAATATATTTTATATTTGAGCTTCTTCAAATAGCCACCTTTTGCCTTGATTACAGCTTTGCACACTCTTGGCATTACGTGCATAGCTTGGAAAGTAAAGAAATGTGACTCTGGACGACAACATAATGATGCTTGTTTCCAACATTAGGGCTGTTTTCCTAAAGAAGTTCATCCGCTTCGTGTTTTGTTTCCGTGCCACGATACTAATGAGTATTGGGATACTGGCATCGTCCCGGCCCTACAATCCATATAGCACCGGCGCTAAGGACAAGACTGTCACTGGGGCAGGGACTGCAGGGTCTGACAGCAAGGATCCTGGTGTTGGGGGATTTTTTATATATTCAAGTGTGAAGTGAAGAATCAGGGATGAGCCGGGACAACGACGTAAAGGCAAAATAAGAAGTTAATTACAATGCCTAGGAGCAAGAGGTTGACAGCTAGAACAAATAGAGGCATAAAAGCAGGCGTTAAAGCAAAAATAAATCCCATGACTGAAACTTAAAGCGCCAATATGTAACTTTTTGGGCAACCCGACCAAATTCACAAATACATTTTAGTTATAGATCCAGGGCAGGCGCTAGAACAAATCAGTTGGAAGGGCATTTGATTTCTATAGGCGGGCCCGTTTTTTTTCACAGGACATCCTGTGTGCACCCGCTTGCAATACTTTTTTTAATGGGTGTTATAATAAAGACCATAGGCCGTGAGTTTTAAGTTTGGGGAAGCTTACAATTTATCCTAACATTTCCTCATATCTGCATGCCAGTTATGATAATTTTTATATGCACATTTTCATGAAATGGTTTCATTTCAACAATAATGTTTCCATTTCTCAAAATTATTGTCACGTCGTTAATCATAGCAATCTGAAATATATGATAAAAGTCCAAAGTTAAAATTCAACTAATGCAAGAGCACCAGCCTTTGCCATATAAACATATTGATACACCGTGATCCATTGGCAGCTAAAGAAATTAGCGCATGGAACTCAGATATACCCTATAGGCTAATGCAGCAGTAGGCCTATAACGTCCATCGTCAACTAAGTAAAATACATAGACCTAATGCTGACAAATAAAAACTGTAGAAAATATTCTAATGATAATTCAGGTTCTTTCAATCGCATTAATCTCTCTACTCCGCATGTCTGTCTCCCTTTCTATCTGTCTTGACTACAGCTATCCCTAGTGAAAAGCAACATTTTATCAACTCAGCAGGTTGGCGTGCTCAGGAGCGCTCGCGCCCACAACATTATCAGGACAGAGAAACCACACACATGCTCATTGCTCACATGGGAGCACTCCAAACAAAAGACAATGAAAAAACGGCATGTATGAACTACACATTGACACATCCAGCCCAAAGCGGCAGGTTTAAAAAAAATACTTACTAGTGTCAAAGTTCCGGAGCATGTCTTTAAGTCGATCTCAGATCAATTGTCTGGGGCCAAGTTAACCTCCCCTTTCATGTAAGAAAGAGGATAATTTTGTATAAGACTGCAAGGACTGAGAAGCTCAGGACATTCTACTCCAAAATGAATAAAAATAAAATGATGCTGACACCAACTAAAATATAATTTCCACCACCAGAAATGTATATAATATAATAATAACATATTGGGCCATGCATATAGCCTATGCATGGTCTATATTATCAGTTGTGCTATTAGCAACAAGCATTATCACCTGTAGCCCAACTGATGAATCATAGTGGCTATAAAATGTACATGGGCTGAAGCATGGGGTTTGTCCATCTGCATTTACCCCATTGGACACCATCTTGATTGTTATTATTAAAAATATAGTATTTGTAACGCCAAGGTAGTGGGTTCGATCCCCGGGACCACCCATACACAAAAAAAAATGTATGCACGCATGCCTGTAAGTCGCTTTGGATAAAAGCATCTGCTAAATGGCATATTATATTATTATTATTATAATAAAAAAAATAGCTTTCTATTACAAAGTATGTCTATGCCCTTTTAAGAGCTCTGTTGCGCAGAAGCACCTAAACCATGCGTGAAACTCCAGTTGTAACAGCATTTGTAAAAGATGCCACTAGGGCAATTGAGGGGTTAGAGAAATAAACGTGGTAGTAATGCAAAACTGGCATCCCCCTCTTTTTTAACAAAGGCTAAAACTGCTTTCAAAATACATTTGCCAGAACTTCTTTCAAAAGCATTGACTGCTTGTCAGAATACGGTTCCCTCCATATGGCTCTCACAACTTGAATGCGCCTCGAGAGGAATATTTCTCTAGCATTGAACACACAACAAGCTGAATAGGTAAATGGGTAAACTATTCTACTTTGGGGTTGTCAGCAGGCTACACACCTCGGTTTGAGTTCAGCGCTGCTGTGGTGCGCATTATAGACTATTTCATTTCCTTCATCTGAACATCGGCATGTCAGCAACAATCATTCATGTCAGTTCACTGCAAACAGCATAAAAGAGAAAATCTAATCAAATCTTTGAGAATACATTTATTTGGGAATATATTTTGTAGAACAGACATGCTTCTGTATTAGGCTGTGATCTCCATTCCCACTCCTTAACCCTATATATAAATATATACGTATACCTATACATGTATATTTTATATAGCATAAAAGGATACATCATCTGACTTCAGTTTCTATCCCTTCAGGTCTATCAGCATGCTAGATGCTACTTCATTATGGCATTTCAGCATTGGTGGGCACAATATATTTAGGAAATGACACTGGCCTTTTTTCTAGTGCCCGCTGGGGCTAAGACAGGGGAGGCCCAGTCATGGTGAGCTGTGCCCAAATAAGACTGGAGCTTCAGCAGGTAATTAGCCCAAGATACCTTCGCTTAGCCTACCCGCCGCTGGAGGAGACACTAAGGGGCAAGGTCACACTCACAGGGAACTGATGGGTACAGCTACCATCTGCCAGAGGCACACTCAGTCCCTGAGGGGGATGAACTTGAAGATGTGGTACTTTTTACCCCTTTTTCTCCCCAATTTCGTGATATCCAATAGGTAGTTACAGTCTTGTCCCATCGCTGCAACTTCTGTACGGATTTGGAGAGGCGAAGGTTGAGAGCCATGCGTCCCCTGAAACACGACCCTGCCAAGCCACACTGCTTCTTGACACACTGCTGGCTTAACCCGGAAACCAGCCGCACCAATGTGTCGGAGGAAACACTGTACAGCTGGTGACCGAAGTCAGCGTGCATGCGCCCGGCCGCCACAAGGAGTCGCTAGAGCGCGATGGGACAAGGACCCTCCCCTGACCCGGACGACTCTGGACCAATTGTGCGCCGGCCTCATGGGTCTCCCGGTCCCGGCTGGCTGCGACACAGCCCGGGATCAAACCCGGATTAGTTGTGACGCCTCTAGCACTGCAATGCAGTACCTTAGACCACTGCGCCACTCGGGAGGCCCCTTCATAGTGATTTCTGCTTTACAAATGAGTAAAGCAAGAGGTCGAATCAATGGCCAAATATCCTTGGCTCTAGAGTGTGTATATCATAAATCTCAAGGATAAAAAGAGTGTTCAAATAGAAGGATGTGTTGGAACATTTTACATTTTAGTCATTTAGCAGACGCTCTTATCCAGAGCGACTTACAGTTAGTGAGTGCATACATTTTCATACTGGCCCCCCGTGGGAAACGAACCCACAACCCTGGAGTTGCAAGCGCCATGCTCTATCAACTGAGCTACAGTCACTGCCATTCAACTTCCTAAAGAATTTGTTAAGCTCAGGAATGCCATCTACCCTAAGGCAAACCAACGTATTTGGCAGCGGGACGTATTAATGGGACTTTGCTGCTCTGTTCACCGCTTCCTAGCGAGAATTCTCCCGGTTTGAGATTAAAGCAAAACTATCCACTTGAAAGTATTTGTATTTATTTGTATTTTTGGAGGAGAGTTCCTCATTCCCTCCCTTCCACTCCCTGTCTGTCAGAGAGTAAATGATGAGTCAGACAGGGCCTAAGACACGAGGATTAGCTTGAAGAGCCTCTTCTGTAGCCGGCAGGTAATGCATTCTGGCACCGACATGACTCACTCGTGTGGTTGGCTTCACTGATGAGAGAATGGACAGTTTTCCGTCGCCTTACTTTCCTGTCCCTATTGTGGTGGACTAAATTAACACCGTGTGATGGTACTGAGTGGAGTCGTGCGAGGAAATCTGAGCTTGGCCAGACTTACGGCAATACTTTTGTTCAGCTCTGCCCACTGGGCAGACGTCAATTCAACGGCTATTCCACGTTGGTTCGACGTACGTTCACTGAAATGACGTGGAAACAATGCTGATTCAACCAGTGTGTGCCCAGTGGGTGGTGACTCAGAACTGAGTCAAAGAAAGACGGGGACGTAAGAGTACATTTTTACTTTACTCATCGGATTCTACAGACAACACTAGTGAGAGACTTCTCTCTACTACAGTATGAGCAGAGGACTGAGGACTTTGAGTACTACAGTGATAGTAGACAGAACCTCAGCTGTGACACACTGAAACTGGTGACTTGAGAAAGAGGGCTTGGTGACATTGACAGACACTTTGGTGATAAGTGAGAGGAATGAAAGTAAGACACTGAACTGAAGCTTTCATGACAATTTGACTAAGTGATTAAGGCTTTAGCGGTAAAAGCAGTAAAGCTTTGGTAGCAATGTATTGGGAGGGAGACATCCACAACAGAGGGTCTTTTCAACATGTCTCCTTGAGCCATGTAATCACTCGAAACCACACGACTGACTGTGTGGTAAGGAGATGGCTGCCGGAGGAGATGGCTACCGAAGGAGATGGCTGCCGTTTTACGGCCCCCTAACCAACATAATGATTACTCACCTCGTATTGGACGAAGTTTTTTTCTTCAAAGAGATTCGGACGCGATGGATTTTCTACAGACACCCGACAAGGCCCAAATCCCCGTCATTTGCAAGAGAAAGAGACAGAGATATTGTAGACGTAGGTCGGGGTGCCTTGTAAGGATCCGACGGCGAGCGAGTAATCTGCCTCTTCCATCAGACCTATTAGCCAACGTACAATCATTGGAAAACAAAATGGACGACCTAAGATCAAGGATATCCTACCAACGGGACATAAAAAACTCTAATATCTTATGATAAGCTGTAGACCACACTATTTACAAAGATAATTTTCTTCTATATTTTTCGTAGCTGTCTATTTACAACCACAAACCGATGCTTGCACTAAGACTGCACTCAATGAGCTGTATAAGGCCATAAGCAAACAGGAAAACGCTCATCCAGAGGCAGAGCTCCTAGTGGCCAGGGAATTTATTGCAGGGAAACTTAAATCCGTTCTACCTAATTTCTACCAGCATGTTAAATGTGCAACCAAAGGGAAAAAAACTCTAGACCACCTTTACTCCACACACAGAGACGCGTACAAAGCTCTCCCTCGCCCGCAACTCTGACCATAATTATATCCTCCTGATTCCTGCTTATAAGCTAAAACTAAAGCAGGAAGCACCAGTGACTCGGTTAATAAGGAAGTGGTCAGATGTATTTTTTTTTTTTTTTCACCTTTATTTAACCAGGTAAGCCAGTTGAGAACAAGTTCTCATTTACAACTGCGACCTGGCCAAGATAAAGCAAAGCAGTGCGATAAAAACAACAACACAGAGTTACATATGGGGTAAAACAAAACATAAAATCAAAAATACAACAGAAAATATATATACAGTGTGTTCAAAGATGATGCAGATGCTAAGCTATAGGACTGTTTTTCTAGCACAGACTGGAATATGTTCTGGGATTCTTCCGATGGCATTGAGGAGTTCACCACATCAGTCACTGGCTTCATCAATAAGTGCATCGATGACGTCGTCCCCACAGTGACCATACGTACATACCCCAACCAGAAGCCATGGATTACAGGCAACATCCGCACTGAGCTAAAGGGCAGAGCTGTCGCTTTCAAGGAGCGGGACTATTACCCGGACGCTTATAAGAAATCCCACTATGATCTCAGACGAACCATCAAACAGGCAAAGAGCCAATACAGGACTAAGATTGAATCGTACTACACCGGCTCCGCAGCTCGTCGGGTGTGGCAGGGCTTGCAAACCTTTACAGACTACAAAGGGAAGCACAGCCGCAAGCTACCCAGTGACACAAGCCTACCAGACGAGCTAAATCACTTCTATGCTTGCTTAGAGGCAAGCAACACTGAAGCATTGCATGAGAGCATCAGCTGTTCTGGATGACTATGTGATCACGCTCTCCGTAGCCGATGTGAGTAAGCCTTTTAAGCAGGTCACCATTCACAAGGCCGCAGGGCCAGACGGATTACCAGGACGTGTACTCCGAGCATGCGCTGACCAACTGGCAAGTGTCTTCACTGACATTTTCAACATGTCACTGACTGTGTCTGTAATACCAACATGTTTCAAGCAGACCACCATAGTCCCTGTGCCCAAGAATACTAAGATAACCTGCCTAAATGACTACCGACCCGTAGCACTCACGTCTGTAGCCATGAAGTGCTTTGAAAGGCTGGTCATGACTCACATCAACACCATTATCCTAGAAACCCTAGACCCACTTCAATTTGCATACCACCCCAACAGATCCACAGATGATGCAATCTCTATTGCACTCCACACTGCCCTTTCCCACCTGGACAAGAGGAACACCTACGTGAGAATGCTATTAATTGATTACAGCTCAGCGTTAAACACCATAGTGCCCTCAAAGCTCATCACTAAGCTATGGACCCTGGAACTAAACACCTCCCTCTGTAACTGGATCCTGGACTTCCTGACGGACTGCCCCTAGGTGGTAGGGGTAGGTAACAACACATCTGCCACGCTGATCCTCAACACTGGGGCCCCTCAGGGGTGCGTGCTCAGTCCCCTCCTGTACTCCCTGTTCACCCATGACTGCATGGCCAGGCACGACTCCAACACCATCATTAAGTTTGCCGACGACACAACAGTGGTAGGCCTGATCCCCGACAACGATGAGACAGCCTATAGGGAGGAGGTCAGAGACCAGGCCATGTGGTGCCAGGATAACAACCTCTCCCTCAACGTGATCAAGACAAAGGAGATTATTGTGGACTACAGGAAAAAAAAGAGGACTGAGCACGCCCCCATTCTCATCGACGGGGCTGTAGTGGAACAGGTTGAGAGCTTCCAGTTCCTTGGTGTCCACATCACCAACAAACTATCCAAACACACCAAGACAGTTGTGAAGAGGGCACGACAAAGCCTATTCCCCCTCAGGAGACTGAAAAGATTTGGCATGGGTCCTCAGATCCTCAAAAAGTTCTACAGCTGCACCATCGAGAGCATCCTGACTGGTTGCATCACCGCCTGGTATGGCAACTGCTTGACCTCCGACCGCAAAGCACTAAAGAGAGTAGTGCGTACGGCCCAGTACATCATTGGGGCCAAGCTTCATGCTATCCAGGACCTCTATACAAGGCGGTGTCAGAGGAAGGCCCTAAAAATTGTCAAAGACTCCAGCCACCCTAGTCATAGACTGTTCTCTCTGCTACCGCACGGCAAGCGGTACCGGAGCGCCAAGTCTAGGTCCAAAAGGCTTCTTAACAGCTTCTACCCCCAAGCCATAAGAATCCTGAACAACTAATCATGGCTACCCGGACTCTTTTACGCTGCTGCTACTCTGTTTATTATCTATGCATAGTCACTTTAACTCTACCCACATGTACATATTACCTCAATTACCTCGGCTAACCAGTACCCCCTGTATATAGCCTCCCTACTGTTCTTTTATTTTACTGCTGCTCTTTAATTATTTTTTTCACATCTGTTTTTTTACTTAACACTTATTTTTCTTCAAACTGCATTGTTGGTTAAGGGCTTGTAAGTAAGCATTTCACTGTAAGGTCTACACCTGTTGTATTCGGCACATGTGGCAAATTTTGTTTTGTTTTTGGTAACAGAATATAGTAGAAGTATCCTGCACTTCATAATAATGGCCCATTCTCTTCTTCTAAATAGGGCAATATGGTAACTGTCAAAACAAATGGGGCTTTGTATGATCACCAGGTCATATGAGGGAATTAATAGCATATCAAGGCTTAAATAGGTTTGACTTCTTTGTCTAGGTGTAAACAGCCAGATGTATTTCAGTATAACATAACCCATGGCCTCTGGTGATAGTACAGAGACAAAACTCATCAGCTCTTGCCCCATATGCAGATGAATAATGATCCATGCACTACTTAGCTGATATAACAGCAACCTTACCGAGTAGCAAGGCCCTGAGAACGTTCTTACCGGATGGGAGTCTATAGCTTTACAAGCTGGACGGGAATTTGTGGCAACACAACACAAAATTGTGTGGAGAAGAAAAAAAACACCTGACCTCTGGCTGTACCGTTAGTGAATATCTCACGACCGGCGCTCACATTTGATGGGTGAATCTGTCAGTGGGGGAGACAGCTGCAGACGTCTGAATCTTTAAACAGAGAAAACGGTCTGACTGGGTTTCAGCAGACAAGGTGTTGCAGAGTAGGGTTGGGAGGTATACCGTATATACCATATCCAAGGGTATTTCCAAATACCATCAGTATGATTTTTCAATGCTGTTAATACCGTATGTTTGTTTTTATTTTATTTTTTATGAGTACTTTTTAAATAAATACCTGCAATCAACTTGTGCACTAGGTAATAGATAAAGCATCTCGCATTCATCATTTTGCCTGTTAGACAATATTTTCATTATGAAGCTTACTGGTATTAGTTACCCGAAACAGCTGTTTGAGCCAGTCACGTGTGTTTGTTTACAAAGAAGCACAACGAGCAAAATGGGAGCTTTTGCATCGAAATTTAAGTGAGGTGATCAAGTTACACTTGTATGAAATTCACAACTGTTTGCCAGCTATATATATCTTAT
Source organism: Coregonus clupeaformis (assembly GCF_020615455.1). Classification (NCBI taxonomy): domain Eukaryota; kingdom Metazoa; phylum Chordata; class Actinopteri; order Salmoniformes; family Salmonidae; genus Coregonus; species Coregonus clupeaformis. Next base: position 34,653,961 of record NC_059192.1, on the reverse strand, counting down.
TAAGTTAACTATCTAAGATGTGCCAAATAAATTCTCTCCAGCTGGGTTTTGTTAACTTGCTAATGTTAGCTAAGTGGCTAAGTGCTCTTAGCCACTTAGCTAACATTCTTCTTGGTAACAGCAGCAGAGACAATCCCCTTCTGGATTAAGATCCCTGCTGTTTGTTTTGTGCGTGCTGCAAACTGCGTTTTGAGATACTTGCATAACTTTATGAGCTCGGTTGTCTATCTTAGTAGTAAATTTGCATTGGCTCGTTAGCATTTCCCTAGCACCCACTATGGGGATTCCTTAGTACTTGTTAGCATTTTAGTAGCATTCTGGTAAGTGTTGTTTTTGGGGGGGGGGTTTACATTTGGGAGAAAAAAAAATAATAGTGCCCCTTGTGTGCACTACCGGTAATACTGTATATCCCGGGATGGCACAGGCACGGTATGAAGGTATGGAAATCTGGATACCGCCCAACCCTATTGCAGAGACAGAGAACCATGCATGGACGGATGGGGCAAGAAGCTCTGGCTTTCGGGAGAAGGAAGAGGAAGAAATGGCAGGGGCGCAGGCATCGCGTGATGCTGTGCCGCTAATCTGATGTTCCTAACGAGCGCTCGAGCCTCACAGGCAGTGGCGGTGCTGACAGCACATCCTTCAACCAGGAAGGAGCTTCGGAATGGGGAGTCGCAAAATTGAGCTTTATTCTCTGCTATTACCCCCTGAATTCAACAATTATCGGGAAAGACCAGTGAAAATAATTTGCCCATAAAATGTCCCCACTCCACATTGGATTCTATCCAGCATTACTGGATATTGAGTTGAATAGAGTAGCTGTTGTAGGATTTTCTGAGGGTGGTGGCAGTTTGCTCGCCCTTCTTTTTGTTAGAGATACATATAGTAAGATATCTACGGAACATACGTTATGATCTCCATGGAAATAGGGAGGCAACTCTAAAATCATAATACAGATGGCGTTAATTAATGAAAGTATACCAACACTCCGGGTGCGTCAATGCACTTACAACAGTGCACCACAAAACCGTGCATGTGTGCTAAATCCATTGTGATCACTTGGAAACGAGTGTCCCGATGTGGCCTGCCCATCAGACAGGCAATAGTCCTAGTTGGGAAAACACGCTGAAAAACAGACCAGTTTTAATCCAATTAAAGGGAGAAGAGCCAGTGGAATAGAGCAATGGTAAACACTCACATCCATCATACTAGGACAGACACAGATGCTTGCAATAGGAACCAACCAGGGAACAGCAGACAGGCACCCCAGGAGGGGCCGGGGGAATTGGCCATAAAGTCAGTCACTGTACGTACAGCACATAACCACCTAGTTGCCCTCATGGGGTTATGGGAAGAAACAATGGAAAAAGACTGGCCCTGAGATGATGTGAAACTACCTTAAAAAGGTCAGCCTGGCCTCTGGATAACACACTTTAGCATTTCCTGGAAGCATCACAAAAGGAGGAAAAACCTCCTTGACCTTTTCTAAATGTTGTTGTGTTACAAGGTGGGATTAAAATGTATTTAATTGTAATTTTTTTGTCACCAATCTCCACAAAATACTCTAATTTCAAAGTGGAAGAAAAAATAGAAAAATAAAACACTAATATATATATATTGATTACATAAAGTATTCAACCCCCTGAGTCAATACGTTAGAATCACCTTTGGCAGTGATTACAGCTGTCAGTCTCGAAGACCTTTGCACACCTGGATTGTATAATCGTTGCATTTATTTATTTATTTTTATTCTTCAAGCTCTGTCAAGTTGGTTGTTGATCATTGCTAGACAGCCATTTTAAAGTCTTGCCATAGATTTTCAAGCTGGAAACTGTAACTAGGCCACTCAGGAACATTCAATGTCGTCTTGGTAAGCAACTCCAGTGTATATTTGTGACCCACCACCTCGATTATGTAGAAACATTTGACAAGGTGTTTTTTACATTGGAAGTAGAGACAGAGCTACAAAATGGTATATCATACACAGCAGTTGAGGAACAATGGGAAAGTAATTCTGCTTTGAAAGTTGATAAACTTGTAATCCCACTTTTGAGAAAATGGCCCTTGAATGTTTTGGTACACCTACTGGAGAGCTCTTCTTTGTCTACACCAATTCAGAATCATTCACAACCTCTTAAGCCTTAGGCCCACCCATCTCTTTGAGGATTCACATGTGAGGCCATGTGCTAAAGAGAGTGAGTAAGGCAGTGTAGTAAACAAATAAAGATTTCAAGACTAAAAGTGGTGAAAGTAGTAGCCTACAATAAGGAAAAACTCCAGGTAAAAATACACTTTATCTAGTCCTTGGCCTATATCCTAATCGGACTTTGAAAGTGTCCAGATACAAATATTTTATAATTATTAGATGATTCTTACCCAGACACTTGTCTAAATTGATGGGTCATGTGAAATAAATGCTATAACCCCCCCAGCCACATCTAGCTAAGTGGATGGGTCACTTATTGTCTAGACCTGTACACGTGTTCATGAAATACAATAGATGGCCGTAATCACCCCCAGACACACCTGGCTAACTTGATGGGTCAAGTAATAACTATCTTGCGAAGTGGAGTTTTTTGTTTAGACATGTAGCTAGCTAGCTAAACAATGAACCATAATCCCAACCCATAGCTACAGTACAAACGGATTGTCATAGCTAGCCACTATGCATGAAATGCTGGTGTATGAATCTGCAGGTAGCTAAAGCTAACCAACAAGGTTCAATGTTAGCTAGCTAACATTAGGCTATAACTTGTAATGCAAATGGTTTTCTGAGATACAAATAATATTACTACACAGATCATACACGTAACATTAGCTAGCAAGCTATCATTCGCTAGCTAGTGAACAGTACGCTTTAACTTGCAATTAAAACGACTTTCGGACAAAATTAGAAACGTATAATATCTGAAAATGTAGCTAGACTCTTACCCGTATACATGGAAGAATGCTTCACAGCAGTGTGTCTTTTCCGTTTGGTTTGTAGCTAGCTACAGTATGTTTGGCCCATTGTTGTGTCAAGTTACTCCGGTTCACACTGACCTTGTGCAGAAAAGTAGTCCATCACATCTTTTTTCCCACTGATCTTTGTCGATAGCGCCTGCTAAATTCTGTGCAGCAATATTGTTGAGAGCAGTAGCAACACTTTTACAGATCTCCTAATGTTATATCTTTCAGCTAAACTAACTAGGCTCGTAATTTAACAATGTTATTCGTATTTACAGATGGCATACAAGTTTGTTATTAAGGCACATGAAAGTTCACATGTTCCAGAAGGTATTTCTGCCAGAAAACGCATTTTGATAAAAGATAAATAATAATAAACGTTCAAATGCCTCTCCTGTGAAGTAGTGGCGTGCAACATATGCCTAGCTTCTTGAAACGGGCCACATTTGGCCTTGTGTTTCAGGTTATTGTCCTGCTGAAAGGTGAATTTGTCACCTAGTGTCTGTTGGAAAGCAGACAACCAGGTTTTCCTCTAGGATTTTATTCTGTTTCTTTTTATCCTAAAAAACTCCCTAGTCCTTGCCGATGACAAGCATACCCATAACAAGATGCAGCCACCACCATGCTTGAAAATATGAAGAGTGGTACAGAGTCATGTGTTGTGTTGGATTTGCCCCAAATCATAACACTTTGTATTCAGGACATAAAGTTACTTTCTTTGCCACATTTTTTGCAGTTTTACTTCAGTGCCTTATTGCAAACAGGATGCATGTTTTTTAATATTTGTATTCTGTACAGGTTATCCTTCTTTTTCATTTAGGTTAGTATTGTGGAGTAAATAAAATGTTGTTGAACCATCTTCAGTTTTTTCCCATCAAAGCCATTAAACAATGTAACTGTTTTAAAGTCACCATTGGCAGTGACTGGGTGTATTGATACACCATCCAAAGTGTAATTAATAACTTCACCACGCTCAAAGGGATATTCAATGTCTGCTTTTAAAAAAAAAAATTATCATCTACCAATATGTGTCCTTCTTTGTGAGGCATTAGAAAACCTCCCTGGTCTTTGTGGATGAATCTGTGTTTGAAATTCACTGCTCGACTGTACCCCACACATACAAATAATTGTATGTGTGGGGTACAGAGATGAGGTAGTCATTCAAAAATCAAGTCTATGCAACTTATTATGTGAAAGTACAGTGGGGAAAAAAAGTATTTAGTCAGCCACCAATTGTGCAAGTTCTCCCACTTAAAAAGATGAGAGGCCTGTAATTTTCATCATAGGTACACGTCAACTATGACAGACAAAATGAGAAAAAAAAATCCAGAAAATCACATTGTAGGATTTTTAATGAATTTATTTGCAAATGATGGTGGAAAATAAGTATTTGGTCAATAACAAACGTTTCTCAATACTTTGTTATATACCCTTTGTTGGCAATGACACAGGTCAAACGTTTTCTGTAAGTCTTCACAAGGTTTTCACACACTGTTGCTGGTATTTTGGCCCATTCCTCCATGCAGATCTCCTCTAGAGCAGTGATGTTTTGGGGCTGTCGCTGGGCAACACAGACTTTCAACTCCCTCCAAAGATTTTCTATGGGGTTGAGATCTGGAGACTGGCTAGGCCACTCCAGGACCTTGAAATGCTTCTTACGAAGCCACTCCTTCGTTGCCCGGGCGGTGTGTTTGGGATCATTGTCATGCTGAAAGACCCAGCCACGTTTCATCTTCAATGCCCTTGCTGATGGAAGGAGGTTTTCACTCAAAATCTCACGATACATGGCCCCATTCATTCTTTCCTTTACACGGTCGTCCTGGTCCCTTTGCAGAAAAACAGCTCCAAAGCATGATGTTTCCACCCAAACTTCAGACGGGCCTGGACATAAGCAGGGGGACACGTCTGGCACTGCAGGATTTGAGTCCCTGGCGGCGTAGTGTGTTACTGATGGTAGGCTTTGTTACTTTGGTCCCAGCTCTCTGCAGGTCATTCACTAGGTCCCCCCGTGTGGTTCTGGGATTTTTGCTCACCGTTCTTGTGTCATCATTTTGACCCCACGGGGTGAGATCTTGCGTGGAGCCCCAGATCGAGGGAGATTATCAGTGGTCTTGTATGTCTTACATTTCCTAATAATTGCTCCCACAGTTGATTTCTTCAAACCAAGCTGCTTACCTATTGCAGATTCAGTCTTCCCAGCCTGGTGCAGGTCTACAATTTTGTTTCTGGTGTCCTTTGACAGCTCTTTGGGCTTGGCCATAGTGGAGTTTGGAGTGTGACTTTTTGAGGTTGTGGACAGGTGTCTTTTATACTGATAACAAGTTCAAACAGGTGCCATTAATACAGGTAACGAGTGGAGGACAGATGAGCCTCTTAAAGAAGAAGTTACAGGTCTGTGAGAGCCAGAAATCTTGCTTGTTTGTAGGTGACCAAATACTTATTTTCCACCATAATTTGCGAATAAATTCATTTAAAATCCTACAATGTGATTTTCTGGATTTTTTTTTCTCAATTTGTCTGTCATAGTTGACGTGTACCTATGATGAAAATTACAGGCCTCTCATCTTTTTAAGTGGGAGAACTTGCACAATTGGTGGCTGACTAAATACATTTTTTCCCCACTGTACTTTCTGAAGGCACTGTATAGGCTACAGGCATGAGTACAAGGCACTGTAAAGGGTTACGTTTTATTAGAGACCTGTTCCATCATAGACCCAGGCTAAAAAACACCCATTGAATGCCTAGCTGGTTTAAGTGTTTAGTTCATGTGTGGGTTGCTTTCTTGAGCAAGCCTAAATCTGTGATTAAAGCGAAGTGAAGAATACTGATTTAGAATACGGACCATTCCCATGACCAATGAGTCACAACTGGGAAAAGCCCATTTTCAGGGGCTGGGAAAAAACAGCCAGAGAAAGAGTCCAGTGTGTTACAAGACACTAGAACTAGAACTATTTGGGGACTAAACCCTCGACATGAATCACCAAATTTAAGCTGAGCTGATATTTTTTTTTTCATCCTCTGCCACGGCTCAGCTAGGCTTGCCTAACCTCGTTAGACTCACGCAGAAATGTGTATGTGTGTGGGGTGAGAGAGAGGGCGAAAGTGCGCTCTAAGCATCATTGTACATTGCTCCTCAAAGCCGTGTTGTTAGAGGATCTGTGTGTGAGTGCGTTGTGTGTGTACGCAGACCCTCGGCGCTACCAAAAGCAGTGTTATGAGAGCATGTGTGTGTGGTGAGATGTGCATGCATGTGTGTATATGAGCTCAGCTGACTGATGCTCAAGTCTGATTGGTGATGGAGACAGGGGATTGTTGCTATGGAGATGCACATGAACACAGTGTAAAAGGGTCTCCTGAAACAATAAAGGATTTCAGTGTCTGATGATGCAAACCGACACTGACAGAGTTATTACAGAGACCGCAGTCATCCAAAATTCCATGACACTTCTCCAAGAGATACTACAGTTTGACTTAACTGACGGGCAATAGCAGAGTAAGTATTGACAAGCTCAGACAATAGTAGTGAGAGATGAAAGAGCTAGAGAAGGCCAACGCTGAATAAATAATGACATCCATTGAAAGGACATTTGATAAGTCTTTTGAAAATCAATAACTAACAACCAGACTTCATTCCCCCGGTGACTCAGCAATAATCTCAATATACTGGAGGAGGAAGCCGATAGCAGCTCCACTGTTCTCCTTCCCCGAAGAACTGACATACAAACCTATTACACACCTATAAGCGGGAAGAAAATAAAGAAACACGTCTTTCACGTAGCTCCTCTGAAGAAGGTAGACTAATCACAGATCACTGGTTCGGTTAGCTGTATGGGAAGTTGGAGCCACCCGTTTCAATTATCATGAGCTAAGGGTAAAAACGGGTTATTCAAACTAGGCTGTCCTTTCACATTATTGACTAGCTAGGCCTATATCCTCAATCATTCAAAGCGCACAGACTCAAAGAATGGCATACTCTAGGTGGTGGAATATTCAATTAAAGCGCATCCTGCCAACATTACAAAATATCAGGACTCTTTCAAACAAAAACGATAGCAAGCTGTTTCTGATACAATGCTTCGTCCGGTTTCACATTCACTTCCTTCTAGGAAAATGACCGGGCCTCTAACACTCCCCCCCCAAGCTAACAAGATGTTTAATGGGACTGGAGAATCCTCCAAGGTTTTATAGACTACAACACCATTAATTACACTAGACGGTCGGTCAGTTTGCAGGGAGGACTCTGCCATCTGCGCAGCGGCGGCCATCTGTTAGTGGACGGCACGTTTCGACAGAGGTCAAACAACAGAGCCAGGTGTAGCGCGTGTTCGCAAACTAAGCCGACAGCATGGAATCAACAGTTGTCTGGTCTGGTCTGGGAGCCCTCAAAAGTATTTGCCATGATGCGAGCTCCCCAAACAACCCGGCGAGAGAGTTCGTGTCCGGGTCACTCCATGGGTGCAATCAACTTGGCACACCAATCCAATCAGCTTTTCCTCAAATTCGGCACAGAGCTGTAGAGGGGAGGTACTAAGAGGCGGGATTGTCAGATGTCAAATCCAGCTTAAGTGGATTTTGGATATCATATTGGATATCAAAACATTAAAGTGGAACTATGATTAGATCAAATTTGGTGGTGGAACAATAGTTTTGATTAAATAATATTTTGTCAGATTTAATGATACTGCAATATTGTCAGTGCATGTAAAGAGATTGTATTGAAAAGGCTTGAATATGACATAATAGTCAACAGTAAGGTGTCTGATTTAAAGTGGATCTGAGTTCTCTGAAAATTGCCACACTAAAAATAACAAAAAGCCCTTAGGATACCACTCAAAGAAAACACACAACACCTATCACAATATTGTGATCTGCACAACAAAGCAATCTGTCCTTTATGCTCACTCTTACTGCTCCCAGTAACAGCAGTCCCTGTGTAATACAAGCCCTAGGGCTGCAGAGCATGGCCCATTTCTCTCCTTGCTGCCCATCAACAGGTCTGACCAGTCTGGTCTGACCACCCTGTCGCCCAGGTGCAGTGGACTGAAATGTTGGCTCTTACCTGCGCTCTCTGTGTGGAAGTGGCGGCTGCTGCTGGCGCGTAATGAAGGTGGTGCCCCACACAGGGCTGCTGTGGCTGTTCCTAAGCCAGCCCATAGGAGGCGACGACGGGTACGGGGTGCTCCGGAACCCGTGGTCCGACTCGGTCTCCGCGGTGAGAGAGGAGGCGGAACTCCCCATCCTCCTTTTGCAGTCTACTGGGGTTCTCACCCTTTGAACGCGGGACGGGGAGTAGCGGAGTGACAGTGCCTTGTGTTTCAATCTCGGGCTTACAGTTTAAGGGTGGGGGATGGGGGAAAAGGGGGGAGTCTAGGGCTGGGTGAAAACCCTGCTCATGTGTTCTCAGTCCTGCCAAACTTCCAACTGGCACGATTCGAGACAAACCCCATTTCAAAAAGGGATGGATTTCATCCTGTGAAGTGACTCCAAGTGTGCTTGAAGATGGCTATATGGAAAAAATGGAATAGGAAGGCAATAATGAGGAAATCAAAGCGAGGGTATTCAAAAAACAAGTGGAACACGACGACGTTTCAAACTCCAGATCAGGGTGGATTTCCCACAGTGAGGAGGAAGTGCTCAATACAAAATGCAATTGGTTGCCTCGGGCACTGATTCCAATTTGACATTGTCTCCAGGAAATAACTCACACTCCTCTCTTCTCTGTAGTGGGTACCAATTTTTCTCTGTCGTAGACTTGTAGGCCATGTTGTCTGGAGTGTCATTCAACTATTCCTTCTGCACTACTTGCAGTGTTCCTCCCTCGCGTATGCAGTCTCATGCCTGATCCATCATGTTTGAACTCTTTGTCACACACGGACACAGGCAGTGGAAGGGGCACACACAGAGATGACGAGGTCCTCAGTCAATCGACATCTCTGAGATAATATGGCACAGTTGAGGCACTGGAATGTTTTTTGTTTGTTGACAAAACAGGAATACATTTATTTTACCAAAAAGGAACTGAAAAGTGACTGGGATGTTGCATTTGTATAGCTTGAGGCAGAATTAATTAAATGTCAAATTAAGGACAGACCATGACATGGATAACAAACAAAGTTATTTAGCTATTGTCAAATATTAGGCTAGTTTTATGTTATTTATTTATATGGCTTTGAATAAGCATTTCACTCAAAAGAAAATCTGAATACACTAAACAAATAAGTCCTTTAGTTTTGTATTATTTTTTACTGTAATGTTTATCTGAGAAGCACAGTCTCAGTCTACTGTCTCAGTTGACTTGTAGTCCAGATTATGAGTGATTCTGTGTGCAGGCACTGCTGGCACACTGACTGAAGCTCTGGTATACAAAGCTTATCTTTCAAATTTCGACATTTGCCCACAGCTGCTAAAGCAGATTATCCAGAATATTGCTCAAATCACCCCGTTGCATTTCTTAGCGGCTGAAATGTGGGATACTGAGTGCTTACAAAACGTCGCACTCTTCACAACTAGGCTACTCTGATTGAGGCAATGTCCCGAATAGCTATTATAACATGAAAAGAAACATGAACTTTGGAAGTGAAATTGAACAAAACCCAAACACAACGTGTATGCAGGCCTACATAAAGCGCAGGGTAGAACACGAACGGCACAGAATGACATTTGGCTACTGTTCCCAGACAGTCCCAACCCAAAGAGAAGTTCTAATAAATATTCGACACGTGCGACCTTTATAGCGGAGTGTCCCGTTATGGTGCGTCCACGGTACGAAACGGGAGATGATCCCGGTTTCCACTCCGCTGTCTGGGTAGCCTATTCGCAGCTTTACTTCAGTCTGATCCCATTGATGATGCGGCCGGTCTGGTGGTTCATTTGTATACAGTAGGCTTTACGTGTGCCAACCTGCCATAGAGAGTAGGCTAACTATGCCAGAGGAACTACGATGGTGCATGCCGGTGCAATGAAGGCATGAAGTCTAATTATATGCACATGCATTTTTTTCCCCATGGAGACAACAACTGTAGCCTGCCTGGTGCCTCTAACACGCGAATACAATACCCCACTTATATTATTCAATCTCACGTATATTAATTATCGACATAAAAAGCTATATAAAAGGCACATAGCCTATCACTATCAAATGCGCTGCGTCAATATTGACAATTAAACCAATACAGTCTTGCTTATTACAATGTAGCTAACAACAACGTAAAGCGTTGCCTACAAAGGCATTTAACAATGTATCGAATTACCGTCAGTGCCAGAGCTGCAAAACAGAGGCGAATTCAGAATAAACCATGTAGGTATGCTACAATTGTAGCAATCTGCCAGTTTCCAGTGACTAACTCGGGAGCTGACTAAATTGTATTGAGGGCAAGGACTCATCATGCCAGAGCCGACATATCAGGCTTTTAAAAACGTGAAAATGGTACTAAACAGTCTCATCCAGAATTGATTTTAAACGCAAATTCCACTGTCTTCTGCCCGGTCCATTATCTTCTGCCCGGTCCATTCTCGTGCGCTCATAATTCCAGTGTTTTATGACGCTGATCCTCTTTGACTTCTATTAGGAAACATCCTCGCTTCGGCCCCGTCGTCGCTTCAGAAATAAATGACTACCCATACTGCAATGCTCCATCCTGGGCCCACTGTATGTTTTTGCACCGGGGGCTGTTTTCATTGCATTATATTTAAAAAATATATATAATTCCCCCTCTCTGATAAGTGCAGAGGATGCAGTTGCAATCTCTTCCTAACAGGGAATGACAGCGAATCAAGCAGTGCGCAGGCGCAGTAGGATGTTGGCTGAGAAGGTGAAAGGCTACATTCAAGAGATCAAAACTAAATAAATAAGCTCCATCAAGTGTTACTCAGTAGCCGGACTGATCCTGTCAGTGTTGTGTTCGAGACCACCTAAAGCGAGACGGATTCAAGACCAAGAACGGAGTAAATCGAGTCCAAATGAAGACCGGAGGGTCGAAATGTTCTGTGTCCATATTTCAGAAGATCATATGGATTCTTTAGACATTTAGAATGCTGAACAAAATGCATGCTGAGGGCAAATAGAGAGCCACTCTACAAATGATCATTAACCCAAACAGGTCTATAATATACTGAACAAAAATATAAACACAACATGCTGGTCCCATGTTTCATGAGCTGAAATAAAAGACCCCAGAAATTTTCCAGACGCACTAAAAGCTAATTTCTCTCAAATTTTGTGCACAAATTTGTTTACATCACTGTTAGTGAAGCATTTCTCCTTTGCCAAGAAAATCCATCCACCTGACAGGTGTGGCATACCAAGAAGCTGATTAAACAGCATGATCATTACACAGGTTCATCTTGTGCAGGGGACAATAAAAGGCGACTCTAAAATGTGCAGTTTTGTCACACAACACAATGCCACAGATGTCTCAAGTTTTGAGGGAGCGTGCAATTGGCATGCTGACTGCAGGAATGTCCACCAGAGCTGTTGCCAGATAATTGAATGTTCATTTCTCTACCATAAGCCGCTTCCAACGTAGTTTTTGAGAATTTGGCAGTACGTCCAACTGACCTCACAACCGCAGAACACGTGTAACCACGCCAGCCCAGGACCTCCACATCCGGCTTCTTCACCTCTGATACGAGCCACCCAGACAGCTGATGAAACTGAAGAGTATTTCTGTCTGTAATAAAGCCTTTTTGTGGGGAAAAACTCATTCTGATTAGCTGCGCCCCTGCCCAGTCATGTGAAATCCATAGATTAGTGCCTAATTCATTTCAATTGACTGATTTCCTTATAAAAATTAAAAATATGTTATAACTTCCCCGGTCTTCCCTTACTAATAGTGACCGTGCAACTTTCAAACAATTTCCCGGATTCTTCCCTACCAAGGAAATTCTGACAAGCCCGACAAAGTTTGAGGATATTTTTCAGTGAAAGTAAACGACAGTAATGTTACCAGTAAAGTAGGAAGCCCAGGTTTCAACAGGCGATAATAAATGTGACATGAAACGAGCATGGACATTTGGCCTGGCGAAGTAGTTTTATGCGCTGACTGAATGGATGCTGATAACGTGTATGTGACGATATATATATATTTTTGTATTATTCGTTTTTTACTCTGTTGGTCTCGGGAAGAAATTACAGTCCTCATTGACTGAGACAGAGTCAAGAAAAGTACAAATGTATCCGACACCGAGACAAGACAGAGACACTCAATATGTGGTCTGGAGACCGGACTCGAGTACTACAACACTGCATACTGTAGCCTATTTGTATTATTATATGTTAATTACAGGAGGCTAGGCTACTTATCATAAACTGAGAAAATAAAAGGAGAGGTATTAAAGCCAAAAAGTATTTAAAATGGGAAAATGTCTCATGTGTCAATAAAGGGTTAATAAGCCAGTGTGGAACAGCACCACCAATCACTGCTCAACTGTCCCTTCACATTGCTGAGATAAGCCTTGATCTCCCTTTCTTCCTCTTTCCACTCCTCTCTTCCTTTATTCTCCCCTCCATATCACTTTGACCTCATTCCTCCCTTCACAATAATCCTTGGTAGAAAACACTGAAAAAAGAATAGGCCTACAGTGTATATTTTAGCCTACCTCTAGCACAGAACATTTGCACTCGAGTCTGGTTCCCACAGCAAAACAGTGGGTAAATCATTAGCTACATAGCAAGCAATAGGAAGCAGCACACACAGTCCATTCACCATTGCAACACATAGGCCATTTTGTTTAATAGAACAGGGAGCGGTGACTTGGCTAGCCCATACTTGTCTGATAACTGTAACTGTGTTCGTGTACCCTGGAAGGAAAGGTCATGCCTCTCTGTGGAAGACCGCTTCCTGTTTTGTCACACGTGTTGAAAGAAGAACCCAAACTAGTCCGACTAGTCAGAACTACTGGATCATTTACAAAGTATGAAAATTAATAATATAACACTATTGACATTTGTGTTGATCAAAAGCTATAGTCTTTCACTTTAAAATGTATGTCAAACAAAAACCTCTGATTTCAAAGTTTAACAAACAATACAACTCATATTCACAAAAACTGTGCAGATGTAAACTTTGGTAACGGAATTACGGTAAAATCTCCCTCAGGTTTTTAGTAGGGCTGGGAATTGCCAGGGACCTCACGATACAATATTATCACGATATTTTGGTTCCGATACAATATGTATTGCGATTCTCACGATTCTATATGTATCGCGATTCGATACTGTGAATTTATTGCGATTCGATGTACCAAACATATTGCTCACCATATGTCTCCTGCAGAGGGACAAGAGAGAGCCATGAGAAAACAAGTTGATCAGTCATGGAAATAAAAGTACTGTAAACAAATTGGCTCCCTATTTAAAAAGAAGATGGAGAACTAGCTATGAAGAACAAATACTGGAGTTTTGGTGCAGGTACAGCCAACTAGCACAAAAATAATATTACGATAATGTCAAAATGATATGATATCTCATCAAAAAGAATATCAAGATATGTAACTGTATCAATCCCCCCCATCACTAGTTTTTATGTGACAACGTGCTGCTTTATGGTGATATCTGCACCGAATTAAGATTCAAAGATCAGAAAGACTGGGGTGTCAGCTATCACATGGAACCTTGAGGTTGAAAAAAATCTGTGGATTTACACCCGGTAACAGAATTACGGTAACGGAATTACATCATGGGTCCCTGATCTGTACTACACAGAGATGCAATTTATGGATATGAATGTCATTCTCCTCATGTTTCACAAGTTTGGACATCACAGCAGAGCACAGTGCAGTACAATACAACACAGCAGAGTTGAGTTCAGCACAGTGTAGTAGAGTATAGTACAGTAGAGTTCAGTACAGTACAATATACTGTACTTTTCTTTACTGTATTGTACTACTGTATTGTATTGGACAGTACTCTACTTTGCTCTACTCACTGTACTGTACTATCCAAACTTGTGAAACATACATCTATGATAGGTTCAGATTTGGTCCAGTCCGGTCCATCTGTGGACATTAACATCAAGGCCAGGTTGTACTGACCAAATTTCAACATCCATGGACGTCCGATGTCGGTCAATGCTCAGTGGGTGAGGAGGCTGGTTACAGTAAATGGAAAGAGGAGGCTCATGGGTAGGTGTTAAGCCTTCCGCATTCTGCTGGCGCCCAGCCGAACTCGGCTAGGTGAACTCAACGAGGGCGCTCGCATACTTCCTTAAAAGACCTTTGCATGAAAAACGTGAAAAAAGCGGAAATAGTACTGTTTGTCCATCTTGAGATGCCGTAGCCAGTATACACTTTCTCAAAATAGTCAGAATTAGTCTAAGATCACTCAAGAAATCTGTCATTAATTTGGACGTTTTTGCAGAGGAGATCTTAGTTGCACAATTTTACATTAACTAAGATGTTTGATCCAATATTTCTAAAGTGAAAGAATTTGCATGAAAACTAGTCATCTCTCGTTGAATGACAACAAACAGTGCACTGAAGAATCCCTACTGTTGACCAATCACCGACGAAGGGGCATAGATTTCAGTAACGGAATTACACGTTTTAATCTCTTAATAATTCATAAACACAATTGATATCAGTAAAACTATAACTAATTGTTAGGTCTACCATTACTTTTTACTTCTGTGAACTTTCATTATCCTCCCACCTTATGAGGGAGAAACAGAAAATATTTTAAAGATATGTGGGTTTTTGGTAACGCAATTACATGGCACAAGGCAATATTTCTTAAACTTACAGAAGGTAAACAATTTCTCCAAAACTAAATATAAGTGTTGATATTAGTTGGCAGGGGTCTTTACGTCAACATTGTGTTTTGATGTATTTCTGATGCCCTTTAAGTCTTTTTCTGGTAGATGTTTTCTAAGACCCCTTTTCCATCTGCTTATCCAGAAATCCAAGCCTTTACTTATGCCACATTTTTAAGATGGAAAATGGTTGAAAAATGTATCTAAGCCTTCATTTCTCAAAAATATAGACTCTCAGTTTTCATTTGACACCCAATTTGATATGCTCCTATGAACTTCACATGTTGGTGCTCATGGGTCCTTTTCGGTGGAAATGCCCTGCATTTAGGTTGCCAGTATGGAATGCTGTCCTGACATAGTAGACTAACACAAGCTTTGTCATAAAACTAAGAGTGGTGTGCATGTTCCTTAAAGCAAGCAGTGCTCTTCCAAGCTCCCTCTCAAACAGAAAGCGGTCTTCAGTAGACAAAATATGGCTATGGTGCAGTCTTCAAACACCAGTTTGAAAGAGTAACACACTTACAGATTGGGAAAGCATTACATACATTTCTTTGGCAACGTTTCTTCCATAGGCCATGTCGGTTCTATTTAGCATTTAGGAATTAGTTTGATTCTACTCTAGTCTACTCTATGGTAAGCTAGCCAAGCCATAGCTGGCACCATGTAAACTACAATTCCTACGCTTTGTTTTAATGTTAAGAAACGTCAATAATCATCGCTTGCGAAACGGTTTTCGAAACATATGCCCTTATCTTTCACATCAGCAAGAAATAATATTTCAACTAAAAAAAAGATACACTTACTGTAGCAAATTTTCACAGATCCATACACTATGTGCAGTGGTTGAAAAAGTACCCAATTGTCATACTTGAGTAAAAGTAAAGATAATGACTTGAGTAAAAGGGAAAGTCACCCAGTAAAATACCACTTGAGTAAAAGTCTAAAAGTATTTGGTTTTAAATATAGCCTACTTAAGTATCAAAAGTTAATGTAAATTGCTAAAATATACTTAAGCATCAAAAGTAAAAGTAAAAGTAAAAGTATACATTATTTAAAATTCCTTATATTAAGCAAACCAGACAGCACCATTTTCTAGTTTTGTTTAAATTTACGGATAGCCAGGGACACACTCCAACAATCAGACATAATTTAAAACGAAGCATGTGTGTTTAGTGAGTCCGTCAGATCAGAGGCAGTCTTGATGACCAGGGATGTTCGCCAGACAAGTGCGTGAATTGGACAATTTTCTGCCCTGCTAATCATTCAAAATATAACGAGTACTTTTGGGTGTCAGGGAAAATGTATAGAGTAAAAAGTACATTATTTCATTAGGAATGTAGTGAAGTAAAAGTAAAAAAAATAGTCAAAAATATGAATTGTAATGTATAGTACAGATACAACAACAAATAACTACTTAAGTAGTAATTTAAAGTATTTTTACTTAAGTACTTTACGGAAAGAAGATACCTTCATCAATAGGTGCTAAGGGTAGTTCGCGTCTATGAATGGACTAGACTAGCCATACAGGGGCAGGCAGACAGTCAAAGCATATCCTATTTTGCTTAGGGTTAGCTGGAGAGCAATGGCTAGTCCAACTACCATTATGTTCCTACGGCGGGGAAATAAAATAACTCGTAACAAAGTTTTGAAAGCAGCACAGCGTGACAGCTAAATGAGCTACAATGTAGCAGCAAGAAATCTTTGCATCGTCAACCCATAGCATGACGCGGGACAGCGGGAGACAAGGAAGCCGGGGGACAATTGTAAACAAAGACAACCACGAATATAGATTGACATAATCGATATTGTCACAGGTTTGCGTCTATTTCTGATTTTACAATCTATGTTGAAAGGATTCTTACCCCAAAACACGTAGCTGGTGATGTAAGGTTGAGGACAAGCTGCTCCTTTCTTGATTGTCGAACGTACTAACTTTTCTCTATTAGCAGCCAAATGTTAAGTTCTATCAGAAATTACAGTTTGATGTGCGTTAGCTGCTGAATACATTGTTCAACGTTACCGTCTCACTCCAGTGCATCCTTGAGCTATTTGTTTCACTAGCTAATATCTAATTTCTCTTTCCACTCCATCGAGTTAGGTATTGAATACAGCCATCATGTACGTTACCTCAAACACCCCAGGAAGGGGAATCTCCAAGGAGCCAAAGCAAAAGAAACGTACGTTTTCTTCGTAGAGTTAAATCAGTTTCATTGTGTTTCTACGTTCAGTATGCGTAGAATTCGTTCGGGAATATGGCCAACATAACTACGTTTCCCATGGTACACTGCAACTCCAATAAGTAGGATATCCGTTCTCCGTTTTTTTTACACAAATGTCGTCATCAGTTGAATTTGACAACACTTTATTAAAATACCACTGAATATTATTTTCTGACGTTGTTTAATACATATTGTATGTGACAAGTACAATTTGATTTCAAAATTTGATTTGATTATATTATTGTATTGAGCACTTTATGCATAATGCTTTAAGGTATTCTTGTTTTACAATTAAAAAAAAATGTTTTTATATATTGTTATAGGTAGCCTACATCTAATGTATTAGGCTACAACAGTTTACACACCCTTTTATCAATAAGCACACAAAACATCACAAACAAACAAAACCCCACAGAAACCAGTGTTGGGGAGTAGTGAACTACATATAGTTCAACTAGTAATTTACTACATTTTGCAGTAGCTTGGTGGAAGTTGAACTAAATTTAAATCTAGGTAGTGTTTTCAGTAGTTAATTAAGCACACACAAGGTTATAAACTGGGTGGTTCAATCCCTGAATGCTGATTGGCTGACAGCCGTGGTATATCAGACCATATACCACGGGTATGACAAAACATTTATTTTTACTGCTCAAATTACGTTGGTAACCAGTTTATAATAGCAATAAGGCACCTCGGGGGTTTGTGGTATATGGCCAATATACCACAGCTAAGGGATGTTCTTATGTACGACGCAATGTAGCTTCCCCAACACTGACAGAAACACATAAAACATATGTTTTACAAATACCAGTCAAATATCGAATCACTTATTAGAATGTCTTGGAATATCTTATTCAATGCATTGTTTATTTTCCATTTCATTACATGTTATATGAATATCACAGTGTCCCACAAACAAAGCCATAATAACTATCCCACCTATTCTTATTATTGTTGCAGACATCTGCTGTCATCTAGTGGCACTTACATACAAGGCTTTTCCCAACTCAGTAAACGCATATATAATATCATATAATAACTAAATATTTCCCCAGAGCTAACTTCAGTTCTGGCATTCGGATTAATAAACATGTAACAGCAAGATAACCCCCCCCACGAAATTAATCGCAGCTAATCCGTGTTGAAAATATCTCTTTAAAATGGTAATGTCAGAGTCCCTGGCTGTAGACTAGACATGAATGAATAGCCTAATATCATGAAGCAATAATGTTATCATTCACTAGATGTAAATGATAGACCTTTGAAGTCTCCTTAATGATGACAGTCTTTGAACTCATATACACCTTTTTGTCATGGCCTTAAAAAAATAAAAAATCTCAATAAAAAAAAATCTCAATTCGTGTAGAGTGGACTGATTAATTTTACAGATGGAGAGTGATAGGTTAATTTATAGATGTAGAGTAATAGGTTGAATTCCAACCAAAATGGTGCTTACTTAAATCTGTGGCCTGAATGAATGGATTTTGTTTCAGCTATTGTAGGATAATATTTCATTTTAATGTCTGACTGCCTGAATAAAGAAATAGGCCTAAATAAAATAATGATTGTTATTATTATTATGTATTTGTTTTCACAATTTTTTAGAGGACATCTAACATATCAATAAACAGTTTATACACATACATAATGCGGGATTTTCTAAATCATCAACATTTGCTAAAATCTGGGAAAGGGCTAATAACATATTTAATCAAAGACATGACGACATGCCTTGCATAAACTACTTTTATTTTACGTCAATGTAGGGCCTAAATCTTAAATGCACAAATCCTTTTGCATAGCATGTGAAAGAATTTGTGAGCACGGATAATCTCTAATGCTGGTGTCACTCCATGTGTTTGAACCGCGGAGGGTTCAAGGATTATGTTCGTCATTGTTATGACTTTAAAGTGTGTCATGAGAGAGATTGAACAGGGGCTATAGTATTAATTCTACATTAATTGTACTGTATTACATTTTGAACTGGTCCTTAAACCATTTGATTTATAATCAGATGTTGATCTCTCTTTCTCAATACTAGAAATGGCACCGTTATCAAGTGGACAATTTAAACAAACATAAAATAAAACATATTTTCTATAAATAAGGGTTTGACATAATGTATCATTGGGCCCGTGTGTGGTGGGAAACGTTGTTCAGGCGGAGTTCTAGTGAAGTGAGGCGGAGCGAGCAATCCTTTCAGGGATGAAACGCGGTCTGAAGAATAATGAATGAGAGAAACTGGGCGGAGAAAGTTAGACTTGATTTTCACATGTCGCTTAGTGCCATGGTAAGTTAATTTTTTGGGAGTAATAGGACCGCTATTCTACAGTGGATATTCATTTGACTTTATTTGACTGTAAAGTAGCCTATATAAAAGAACATTATAAAACGGTCTGGACTGGAGTTAGCTGTACTTGGATTGGAAGACTTCTTTGTGAAGAAGGTATGTGATGAAATGGGATTGGAACATTATTTTTGCGCTTGTCGCTCTGAAAGACAGTGAGTGCACTTGTTCTGCCTTTGTTTGACAATCCAGAGCTCTGGTTTGTGATTCACTTTTGATACATTTCAAATACAGCCTATGCTCCAATGTTTTAGACCAAGCAACTAATGACAGAAATAATTTATTTCGGCTTTTAGTGTGTGTATTGTTTTCAAATGCCAGTAGCTCTGCGTACACACTGTTGTCATGACAATGCTACGGAAACAGCGCATGGCAAGTTTGTTTGGCGCTACTGCGTTGAACTTCTATTCAACTACTGCTATTCTACTACAGGCAGTTTACAAATCCACTCTCACTACAAACTAAGTCTACTTTCATTGGCTATGAAGTCTGGAATGTCATGGTTCATGACGCCACATCTTTTAAATACAAACGTACTAATTGGGTGTTAGCTAGGTTCTCAAATTTAATCTTTTTGTCTCTGTCCAGCTGCACTTGCTGATGTTTGACTCTTGTTGTAGCCTATTTCTTCAACAACACATGGCCATAATTATACAACTTGCAAATAGCTTTATTTAATAAGAAAAAACATGTTGTGTTCTATGTAAAGAAGAATAGTTAACAGTGGTTGATAGTGGTTAGAGGTTAAGGGGTTAGTAGGGTATGGGGTTAAGGAAATAGTTCAGTGATCTGTGTCCTGTGTTTATGTGGGACTGGGACAGCTTGTGACCCTGCTAGTCAGGAAAGGGATGCTTTTAGGCAGACCTCTTATTGTTAATAGCCAGCACATATGTGGAAGTGACAGCCTCTACAATAGGGCTAGGAAAGAGTTTGGGCTAGCTGCTTGGAGGAAAAAGGAAATCCAGAGGTGTGTGTGGGTTTGTGTGTTTGTGCGTGTGAGTGTGTGGGTGCTTGCGTGTGTGTGTGTGTGCTTGCGTGTTTGTGTGTGTGTCTATTCGCCAGTGTGTGTACAGTACAAAGACAGTTTGTGTTGGTGGGAGGTTCGCTGAGATTACAGGGTTATGGACTCACATGAGGGGATGCCAGTTCACAAGGGGCTTTCCTTTGTCCTTCATAAAATGATGTCATCATTGGAACAGATCAGACCTGTATCCAATTTGATGGCTGTAACATAGTCATAAACAGGATATGAATATCCTGCTCTGCTCAGCTGAGTCTGATCGTTTTATTCATTTACGAGTTTTCCAATTATTTCCTCAATGCAATACAACCTGTCTCATTGCCTATGGACATTTAATAAGTACTTACAGTGCTAAACATCAACTTGCTCTCCGGAAGACTATAAATCACTTGAACATCCAAGGTTGTTGTGTACATGCTGTTTGCTCCCCTGCCTCTCTGTCAGAGCACGCAATGACGCCTCTCTCCAGCTATATGATCGCCCGTAAGGCACAGATATGCACATAAGCACAGAGGCCTGTCAAAATGAATACATCAAAGATACATCTGTTACTTATGCATCTTTGATGACATAGGCAGGCTGTAGACACTCACTGCCCTGAGTTACAGCATTTATTAGCATGCATGACTAGGTGGAAGCTAAGGCGTGAATGTAGATGACTTGGATTAGGGAGAGAAGGTAGGGTATAGCTAAGATACTGTGTCAGAAGAACAGGGTTGCACTTAGTAGGCATGAAACAATGAAAAACTGGTTAAAACTAAGGGAGGGGGTACAGGAGCCTGTCCAATGTGTTAATGTTCATTTTGGTTTTGCGTTGGAAAACCTTTTCAACCATTTGGGTCCACTGAACTCGATTCAATCGCTCCCAAACTGGTCCCTTGGTTAGAGCTTCTATGTGCTTTAATGGAATCAAATGACTTGGTTGATTCCAAAAAGTGCATTCACAGGGGTTTTAAAAAGGGGTCAAATGGAGTCTGACATGTATAGGAAATGTGTGTTTACTGTGGGCCCGTCCCAAATGGCACCCTATTCCCTATATAGTGCACTACTTTTCACCAGTGCACTTTGTAGGGAATAGCATGCCATTTGGGACTCAGTTATTTGGGACGCAGCCCTTTTTATTACAACTGTGCTCGGGGCGTATGGTTGTCAATACCGGAGCCCACTTTTCAGCAGGTGCTGTGGCCGTGAATGATTTGTTGCATAATTATGCTGAATAAATACATTCACAAGATTATTAATCATATTCATGGTATGTTTTCATAACTGGGGAAAAAGCTATGTGGCGTTAGAATAAAAAAATACTTCAACAGAGATGAATTCTAGGTTTGTTGCTTTTTTAAAGTTCATCAAACAAGAAGTATGTTTTATATAGGTATATGTATGGACAGTATCTATGGATGTGTCATAGATGTGTTTGTGTGTGACTTGTGTATGTGCGTGTGTGTGTGTATTTAGTATTTACTCATACCCACTCTGACCCAACTACTAATTGCATCCTTCTAATATCAATGTCCAATAAACAATCTACCATATCTACCATCCAAGCAGAGTAAGCACTAGGCCTAAGTATGACTCAGTATTGGAGAGGAAAGAGCTTTTATGTGATCATCACATACCACTAAGAGCACTTGACAATCCCAGCCATTGTTGGGTTCATCTCCATCTCCATCATTGCCATCCAATAGTTCCTATGTGAGAGGAGACCCAGGACAGAACATTGGAGGAAAATAACATAGAAAGAAGATACACGACAGTGAGACAACAGAGAGGCTACCACTCCACTAAATCACAAGGCCTAAAGGACAGTTTTGAAATCCAAGACACCAAGATCTGAGAGGACTTAGGAGGCCCTGGAGAGAGAGAGAGAGACTGAGAGAGCAAGAGAGAGAGAAAAAGATAAATGTGAGTTAGCTGAGCCATGGAAGTCTTCATGGAGCCTCCTCTGTAGATGACGTGTGACAAGGTGAGAGTGAAAGAGATATACCTACCCTTCCACAACACCCCCCATCACCCATCCCTCACCGCACCCTTCGGAACACTGCATACGTAATGAGTTCCTTGCCCCCTCCCTTCCACAGAGCTCACTCAATCTATCCCATGTGTGTGGTACAGTAGCTGGTTAAATATCTTAGCCAACTGCAGGCTACTGCAAGAGGCGGCAGGTAGCCTAGTGGTTAAGAGCGTTGGGCCACTAACTGAAAGGTTGCTGGTTTGAATCCCTGAGCCGACTACGTGAAAAATCAGTCTGTATGTGCTCTTGAGCAAGGCACTTAAAATTGCTCTTGTAAGTTGCTCTGGATAAGAGTGTCTGCTAAATTACAAAAATGTTTTCTCTGTAGGTAATGGTTTCACTGTGAAGAGAGGGCAAACTGGGGAGTCGGAGGATCCAGAATGGAGGACCTCATAGGGTAAGAGAGCTGACCATTTCCTTTCATCATGCGTTTGTTGTCAAGCGGAGTTCCTGCCTCTTTTTTTGTCATTTCCCCCCTTCATGAGCACATTATTGCAGTTTCCTGGAAGTGTTGTTGCCATGTGCTTTGCAGGCGTAGAATCAGGATTGGGGAAGCATTTGATCCACGCACTACCACACTGTTGGTGATTTCATAGCACCAGGAGGCTATTTGGATAGGATGACATCTTATTTTTTGGTTAAACACCACTCTAGTTACAAGGTCCAAAGCGAATGCAAATGCAGGACTTATTTAGAATAAAGAGCCTTTGTGGTTCTTGCTGGTTGGTTGAACAGTTCTTTACGATCTGGATTTATGTGTTGACTGAAGTCAAGGGAGCATGTGGATCCTGTTGTTTTTGTTGTGGGGTGGGGGGGATTATATATTTTTTGCCCACGCTACAAACGGCTATATCGGTCTGCTAATACAGGACTAATAAAGGCCCGGTGCACCACCTTTGTGAAAAACACATTTAATATATTTTGAATTCTGA
This sequence comes from Coregonus clupeaformis, assembly GCF_020615455.1. Lineage (NCBI taxonomy): Eukaryota > Metazoa > Chordata > Actinopteri > Salmoniformes > Salmonidae > Coregonus > Coregonus clupeaformis. The sequence continues at coordinate 34,630,735 of NC_059192.1, read as the reverse complement.
TTTTTCAGGGGGTGCTCCAGTACCCTCAGTACCCCTACTTCCCGCGGCTATGTGTACAAGTTCAAACGAAACCTGGAGCGCTAATCTAGGATCAGCTTTGAATACAGGCCCTGGTTCTATTGCTGCCTTTCATATAGGAGAAGGATGGAATTATCTCTAGACACTGTCCCTAAACCCTTAATGGTTAAGGTTAGTATTCGGGGAAGGAAAGCTGATCCTAGATCTGCGACTAAGGGAAACGTATTTTCGGAGCCCCTTTGTATGACCTCATGTCTCTGGCAGATGTTTTTTGTAAACAGATGCTCTGTGTCTCCTGGTTTCTCTTGTCTCTCTGATGATCATCTTGGGACTTGTTCTTGTTAGGGACTGAGCGGTTTACAGGCAAACAGGTCTGTGCATTTTAATAGCTAATCATGCTTTATTTTTAGCCATTAGGAGAGTGAACTCTTTCCAAAAAGTTAGAGTGCCTACTGTCGAGTTTGTTGGTTGACTTTCACATGCCACGTGCGCGAGCACACACACACACCACACACACCACACACACACACACACACACACACACACACACACACACACACACACACACACACACACACACACACACACACACACACACACACACACACACACACACATACACACACACACACGCGCACACACACATCCCCATCGATATAATCACTCTGTTCTGTACGCTGCAGAGTCAGCAAAAGCAGAGAGTGATGCCCCGGAGGATTGATAAGCTAGCTGTCTGTAGAAGGGAAGCCTTTTACATGTAAAAGCCTGCCGATAGCGATGTGGAGCTGATCTGTAAAGTATTTCGTACCTCTGTAGAGCATCCTGAGTGGCCTCTGGTGCTGGATCCTGACAGGGCCGATAGATACTGTATACCCAAGTCCTTACTGCTTTAGAAACACATTTGACATGATCAGCTTGCTGACAACCTTTGTACAACCATAGCTTAACCTATGCTTTTGTTGCAGTTTTTACTTAACTCCCCAAAACAAAGTCCACACAACTGCTACGCTACTGTATGTCCTGTTATTCTGCAAACAACTGCCACGCAACCTGATTTCAACATTCAACCAACCTTCGCAACCAATCTTTAAATCTCTTTTATGATTCCTTCACAACCCACACAAAATCTTCATTAAATCTCCACACGATCACCATTGAACTCCCAAACATAGATCATTCACAATGTCTAAACAACCTCCGCAAATCCACACATACTCTGCAGCTTGGCCCCAACCTACCTACTATAACCAGGGTTCCCATTTTATAAACCGTCAGAAGAACTGTTTCCTTTTCTAGGTATACATACTGTGTAGTTCCATTCATAAATATGTGTTCCCTAGTGAATAAAGCTTAGGTGTATAATTAGATTAGAGAAATGGGGATGTACCCTCTAAGGCTTTTTAACATACTCTTCTTTACTCTCTTCCCCTTTCACAACTGCTCGATGCTGATAACAACATAGAGACAGCATTGTGTGTCTGCATGGGAGGGCTAAGCCTTATTGTAATAAGGGCATGTCCTAAGATAATCAATTCATGTACTATACAGATGTAGGATCTTAATTTGAGCTAGTTTGCTACAGCAGGAAAATCATTCTACAGCAACAGGAAATGTGAATTATTATGTGGATTATAATTCATGGACATTTTTGTAGGGGTTGATACATTTTTCTTAAGGGAAAATCAAGTATGACATTTCTAAATGGAAATTACAAACTTCAGAAGCCATTTTAAACCTCAAATACACTACACGTTTACAATTTCCTGCAAAAGGGTGATCAAATTAAGATCCTACATCTGTACTGTTGGCGTGTTTGTGTGGGTGTGTTTCCATCAGCACTCCTCAATTTGTCAGGTTATGATATGTGTGTGTGTGTGTGTGTGTGTGTGTGTGTGTGTGTGTGTGTGTGTGTGTGTGAATATGTGTGCATGACACCCCTGTCTATTGTATCAATAGTGAAATGTCAGTGATTGTTGTCATCTCTCCCTCATTCCCCCTGCAGACATGTTTCCGTTAATGATGAGGTTACACTATACACTATACACACACACACACACAAACAAACACATCGACCACCCCCCAGCTTCCCAGGGGAAAGCCTCTGGAAAACAGGAAAAGTGTGTAAATGACATGCTAAATGCCACATCCACACGCCACTCAACCTCCTACAGTAGCATCCATCACGAGTTATGAACCCAGCATGAGATGAACACCAGGAGGAGGACAAACCCCATGCAGATTCACATCACAGTTACACAGTGGGAATATTATGCAGGGCATATCATATCATGAATTTGATGGAAAGTCCAATTCTACCTGAGACCATCTAGAAAGGCATGCATTGTGTGAGTAGCAAATACAATCTTCCAGTTGCCACAAGAATGAATGGATAAATGTAAAGATGAAATGATGAATGAATAGTAGAGCTTATGTGAATGTATAGATAGAGTATGTTTAGAGTATGTTTTAGAAGCTGTAACATTTCATTCATTTCTGCATGACTCGTTATTTTTAATAACATGATATTCTAGTCTGCAGTCTGCAACATGGTATGTTATGTTATTCCCTGCCACTTGTTGCACAACCAAGTAAACGGTTGCTCACAGTGAAAACAAACCCTGCTTTAGTACTAGCTACTATTCCTATCTATTCTGCTGTGTGTGTCTGGAGCAGGTGTTGCTCTGCAGTCCTGCTGGCTCCAAGGGGGATGAGAACACAGAGCTAGATTAACCCTCAGCCTCCTGGCCTGCAGCCAACACACTGCAGTTGGAGTCGGGCCGATGAAACACTGTTTAGAATAGATGCTATTGGAGTAAAAAAGGTGAAATCAAAATTGCAGGTACACATACCCAAACGCCAGTTAGATCACCTCTATCTGGATAGCTCCATATGCCACAGGGTGTCATGCACACCACAAAACCGACATAGCCCGCTGAGCTAAAGCCTAGGTATTAGCTATTGGAGGTAACACAAGTCTTCAGGTCTCAAGTGAGGTTATTTGTCAGCACGTGTGTGTGTGCATCCACCAGTGTGTACGTGTGTTCATGCGTGCGTGTGTTTCATCAGCTTCCCTTCAGACATATAAAGGCCAGCGCGAGTCAAGCTCCAATAATGGGCTGTCACCATTACGCCTCTCAACTCGACCTCAATTTTCCTTCCATGATCTCTTTGTGAAACAACTGAATAAATGTAACGTCTCGGGACCGCGATTATATCTCTGTGAACTCAACTTCACTGCTGGCAATTGAGCTTCTGAATAAGATTTGTAAATTGACTTGTCCAATAAGTTTGGAGTATGAAGAGGAAAATGTGACTGCCAAACAGAAGTTGAAGGTTAAGATGAGATGACTCCTACTCTTTCTCCTCTTGGACTGCGAGATAAGAACAGAGAGGGAGAAAACACAGCAGTGCATGGAGTAGGATTAAGTTGCTCCTAGAGAAACTGATCTAAAGCCTGTTTTTCTCTCTCTAATGGTTAGGATGTCGGGTGGATATGCTGATCCTAGATCTGTGTCAAAGGGCAACTTCAACCCGGAGTGTGGTGCAGAGTATGGGTAGTGCGGTCATAAAGCTTCCACTGTTATGACCGGGCCTGTATAGCGCTGTCATAACCATGGGTTGATTCAACAATGTAGCCTCCATGAATGGCTAGGGATCAGGTTAGTGCTTCACAGAGACATCAAATCAAATCAAATTGTATTTGCCACATGCGCCGAATACAACAGGTGTAGACATTACAATGAAATGCTTACTTACAAGCCCTTAACCAACAATGCAGTTTTTTAAAGAAAAAATTTAAAAGAAAAAAAGTGTTAATTAAGAAAAAAATTAAATAAAAGCAAATAGCTAAAGGGCAGCAGTAAAATAAAATAGCAGTAGGTAGGCTATATACAGGGGGGTACCGGTACAGAGTCAATGTGCGGGGGCACCGGCTAGTCGAGGTAATTGAGGTCATATGTACATGTGGGTATAGTTAAAGTGACTATGCATAAATAGTAAACAGAGTAGCAGCAGCGTAAAAGAGGGGGATGGGGTGGGGTGGGGGGAGGCAGTGCAAATAGTCCGGGTAGCCATGATTAGCTGTTCAGGAGTCTTATGGCTTGGGGGTAGATGCTGTTGAGAAGCCTTTTGGACCTAAACTTGGCGACCGGTACCGCTTGCCGTGCGGTAGCAGAGAGAACAGTCTATGACTAGGGTGGCTTGAGTCTTTGACAATTTTTAGGGCCTTCCTCTGACACCGCCTGGTATAGAGGTCCTGGATGGCAGGAAGCTTGACCCCAGTGATGTACTGGGCCGTACGCACTACCCTCTGTAGAGCCTTGCGGTCAGAGGCCAAGCAGTTGCCATACCAGGCGGTGATGCAACCAGTCAGGATGCTCTCGATGGTGCAGCTGTATAACTTTTTGAGGATCTGAGGACCCATGCCAAATCTTTTCAGTCTCCTGAGGGGGAATAGGTTTTGTCGTGCCCTCTTCACGACTGTCTTGGTGTGTTTGGACCATGATAGTTCGTTGGTGATGTGGACACCAAGGAACTTGAAGCTCTCATCCTGTTCCACTACAGCCCCCTCTTTGGGGGCCATGAAGTAAGGGCTGAGCTCTTTCCTTAACTCAGTTTGAGCATGAATCATTGAGAAACAGGACCAGTAGGTGTCCAGATTAGAGTGGGTTGGCATCATCAGTTATTAAGGTATTTCCCATGGAATGTTTGAACAGGCTGCACAATTTGTATCAATAGATAGGTCAACCTAGTAGGAAATAAGGTTCTAGGGAATATAAATTCCTATGGAAACGTTGTAACATCTTCTGCATTAATGAATATCAACTCCAAGGCATTTGTCGAAAAGAGGCAGATAACAGTACATAGAACTACCATCCATCCAACCCTCTTTACGCTCATAGCAGTCTTCTGAACAAACCAGCTCCCTGTTCAAAACCACAAACAACACTGCCCTCTAGTGTCCCTCTACTGAACTGCACTTCCTAGATCACCTAGTTTTACCAAACGTTACTGAGAACACCAATGGTTATCATAATAATATTGAAAGCCAGTGTCACAGGAGCGCTAATAGGTGTCAGTGTATGTCAGCCCTGTTGTTGATTGTGTCTCTTGGTCTTTGTTTAAAATAGACTAACTTAATTACTGTCGTGGTGATTATGGATAATTATGTGTGTGTGTGTGTGTGGTTAGGATTATGCCTGGTGGTGACTAACTGGTGAGTCAGAGGAGTAACAGAAGATTGTGCAAGCCACGCTACTGTCACCTCATCAGGGTGCCCACCTACTATACCACAGCGGTGGTGTGTGTGTGTGTGTCTGTGCGTGTGTTTGTGTACATATGTGTGGTAATGAATGTGTGTGTCAGAGATGGCTCACAGCTTGCCTCCAAGGGTGTGTACAGCATAGCTGGCAGGTGGATGGGTACATCGTCTTGTCAAACTGTGAACTCCTACCAGCAGGTCTGTGATAAAGACTAAGAGGGATGATGATGTGTAATGGAAAGATATTGAGTTAACGTTGACAAAAGCCGCTGACATCAACCGCAGCCTTTTGGTAAGTGGGGTGCGTTTCATACAACAAAACCTAATGAACAACACGCCATTAACGGAACTCGTGTTGCGAACTTTATCTTCGCAGCTCTATTAATGGCCCCGGAAGACATTGATTCGTCTTTAATCAGTGCTGATTAGTCTGGAAAACGACTGTTGGGAAAGGGGAACTTCAGACGGCCCGGAATATCGACAGCTACATCATGATAAATATTTAAAACCCTGGCTCTTCTAAACAGTCATTTACAGACTAAAAGATAATGTTTTCGCTGGTGCTGCTGGTGGTAGCCGTGAGACAATTATCCAACTCCTCACCTCACAATGTGCTAAAGTACCTTAAGGTACTTTTTAATTGGGTATAAATATAAGAAATAATATATTTCTTTAACATTGTTAGACGGTGGGCCCCCCTCTGGCTGTAATTCATCTTAAGCTGAGCTGCTGGAAGTTGCGGTCGGGTCTTTGGGGGAGTTCAAAGTTCTTCCCTCTGACATCACACCAGAGGTTCATGACTTATTAGTCTTGGCTACAGACCACAAGCTCTCTGATTTATGTCTGACTGGCTTAGAGAGAGCGCGGGAGAGAGAGAGATGGCTTAGAGAGAGAGCGAGAGAGAGACTCCTGCAGAAGACAAGGCATTTACTTCCAAATCCTCCAGGCCAAACATTTCCATTTTTCTCTGAAGATGATTAAGTTAGGAGCATTAGGCATCAGGGGTGGTGTGGGAGAGTGTGCATGACAGAGAGATGAAAAATGAGGATGAAACGCAAATGTATGTGCTTGGCTTGTGCTTGTAATTTCACTGTGTGCATGTCATTGTGGAACTGTGTTCTTGAAGTTGCCAAAGAGAAATGTCCAGTAGGAAGTTGGAGGAAAAATGTGTGTGTGTGCGTGTTTGTGTGTGTGAGTACGTGCGTGTGGTGTGATTCAATTGAAAATCCCTTTTGAGTCTGTGCCAAATAAAAATCCCACCTCCTAAAGTCTTTGGACTGTTAGTAAGAGGAAGAGACAGAGAACAAATAGGTGAAAAATAAATGAATGAAGAAAGAAAGAAAGAAAGAAACAATGAAAGAGAGCGAGGAACAGATTTGACAGAGGAAGAGAGAAGGTAAGAAAAACAAATGAGCAGACTGGAGGGAAAATACAAAATACATAGTAAGAAACAAATATCAAATGAGGTGCGATCTAACAGAAAAACACGGCTAAGACAAAAAAGTAGTAGTGGAAAGAGGAGTGGAATCCATCCATAATTGATATTTCTGGTCTTCTACTACTCTGAGTCCTCCACTGTGTTTGTGATACCCCCTCCCGCTCCAGCAGACAGACATCCAGAGCTATTAGGCTGCCTGTCACTCGCTCCGCTACTGTGTTCTCCTCAATGAGATGAAGCTGCGACTGGGGGAGGGCACAAAATGGCAGAACAAAAAACACCACACACGTAATGTCCAGGAGGGACTCCTTGTTCCTAAATACACTATAAAAAAAGGTGTGGATACGTCAAAGGACAGAACCAAAGTAGTCGAGGTATTGTGGTGAAGTGTCTTTCTCTTTCCACCTGGCTAACACAGATGGAAAACTGTGTGTGCTGGTTTAATGGGAGAGCAGGTAGCTTAGTGGGTAAGAGAGTTGTGCCAGTAACCGAAAGGTCGCTGGTTCTAATCCCCGAGCCGACTAGGTGAAAAATCTGTCGATGTGCCCTTGAGCAAGGCACTTAACCCTAATTGCTCCTGTAAGTCGCTCTGGATAAGAGCGTCTGCTAAATGACTAAAAAAAACACACAAAAAAACAAGACAAACTGTTCCCCTACTGGTTTAAAAAGGGAACAAGACACAATGCTCCCATAGTGACAGGTAAACAGTGGGGGTTTCTATCTCTTTCCCGGTCTCTTTAGACTGGATACAGAATCTTCTGTGACCCACATGTTCAGTTATGTTGATGACACCATAGAAACAGATTTCATAGAAATAGAAGACATATAATCTATTTCTATGGATGACACTGGTTTGCTGGAGTGAGTAGGAATACCTTGTTGTTTTCATACAGTGTATGCTCAACTTCGAGTGAAGTTGTTCTTATGCACAGATGTAGGATCAGCGTACCCTCTCCGAATCCTAACCTAAGGGGAAACGTGAAACTGACCTCAAATCAGAGTTTAGTGGCAGCTCCATTCTTTTTTGTAACAATTAATTAAGGACACACAAGGGTTAAATGGAAAGGTTTAGGGCCGGCACACATCGCACCGAATGGATCTATCGTACTCTCGGCCAGCAAACACTATTTGTGTGTCTGAGGTCTTACAGTGAGAGAATGAGAAGGCTAAGCATAAGATGAGAGGAGAAGAGAGAGGAGAAGAGAGAGGAGAAGAAACGTTGTGAGAAGAGGGGGAAGAAAAAAGTCAAGATGAAAGAGAGACGACAGGAAGAGTTCAGAGTGGCCTAGAAAATACACAAGAGAATCAGAGAGGAGAAAATTGGCACTTCTGTTAAGGAGATGAACAGAGGAAGTATTTATGCAAATGTGGACACACACAAATCAAATGTACATTTCAAGAAGGATCCAAACATCTCAAAGGTCCCTGTATGCATCAGCTGGGGTGTAATCTTTAGTCCAACAAATTAAGGTATGTTTATCCCCGTTTCGTTCCGTTTGCTTCCATTTAAGAAACGTTTTTCAACAGAATCGGCGGAATGAATACTCCCCTGATCAAACACAGTTCACTTTCATAGCAGCCACATACAAACAGCATGATCCCTTTGATCGTTGTATAATTACTTCTCGTATCTACGCGCTCTCCTCCTCTCACCTTTTCCCTTCGCTTGTGGACTTCATTGCACAACACATCAGCTGTCTGTGACTAGGGCTGGTCTTAAAATTAAGCACATTAATCCGCTTTACAACTGGTGTAGATCCTAACTGGCATACAAGGCGGCGCATGAGTTTCAAGTTTGGGGAAGATCATTTTCACCATAAAAATGCACCTTTATAATAAAGCATTACATGCATAATCACATTTGTGGTCACTTATGAGAACAGTGTTTTCCCGCTAATTGATTGCAGTTTGGAACATTCGCACTTATAGCCTATTGCCGTGTGCGCATTGCTGCGCTTATAATGTGAAGAAATAGCTCAATAGTTTATGAACATTTTAAGCTAAATGTTCTGATCTGTTGCATCAGCCTCATTGCTTTGAAAAGGTTTTTTGATGTTAGTGGTTGTATTAATTTGGGCTCTTTCGCCTCCCACAACTGTCCCAGAGTAGGTTTGGAATATGTATTTATTGCACAGAAGGACAATTGAATAGGTCAACTTTTGTACCATGGGGGATAGTACATTGACATAGGCTAGTGCTTTTGTTGTTCGTTAGGCCTACTCATCTTGTTGGCTGATGAAAAGTAAGCTAAATGTGGACAGTTCTTCTAACATCTTCAATATGCGCCTCGGAATTCGATAAGAGGGATCCGCGCAGTTGCGTCCCAGATGTGTCAGTCTTTACTTGTAGCCTACTTCTTAGCTGAGATGCCTGTGAGAAGGACCCGATCACGTGACGGGCATTGGCTAATAAGAATTTAGATATCTGAGAGAGCCATGTGAGTGAGAGGTGCTTCGGAGCACGGCAGCCAGGAGAAGGGAATTATAATTATTATATTCAACCCAAGGGCACAATGGCCACTTTGGCCGCAAAAGTCATGGAGTTTTTGGGGGGCATTACAGCCACACAAGGGGGATGCCACCAGGAAATTCGAGGCCTAGTGAGAATATGATCAAGTGCTTGTCAAATTATGAATGAGAGACTGATGAAGCGTTTGCAGCCTGCACAAGAAACAAATCAGAGCTCATGCCTTTCATGCAACTTTTTTTCAAATCATCATTAGTCGCATCATGCAGCCTTAGAATGTATAAAAAATCTAAACATATAGCCCAACGTTTGTATCACAATTAAAGTTGCATAAATAACTCTAAATTAAGCATATAGGAGGACCTGTTTCTTTATTAACAGCTCCTTGAAATTGTTTGGAGAAAATATATTTAATATTATTCAGTTATATTCAATTGTATTCTTCATACTATAAAATAAAATAAAAATAATGCCACCGAATTCTAAGAAAATCTTGTCTGCTAAATGAACTAGTGTAGCCCACAGCCATATGGCATAGCCATATCAGTGCCTAACATAAGGACAACTCAGAGAATGCTATTCTGTTCTTCTGAAATAGACTACATTTTCTTCATGTTTCTTTAGACCTGTCTAAAATAAATAATGGATTTATTGTGATGGTGTAGGCTATATTAAATGGATTTATTAGACTTTTAAAATGTAGATGTTCCAAAGGTATGCATCAGTGGCTTTTAGGTTATGCGTGGAAGCCAGGAGATGCTAAACATGTTCATGTTAATTAATGGTCAATTACCGTGATACCGGCAGGTATTTGCTTGACAATCACCGGCTGACAAAACGTCATGACCGCCACAGCCTTATCTGTGACCAGGTGAAAAAACCTTTCCAAGCCAAACCTTCATATCATAACCGCTAACCGCTACACACAGCCTACATTGTTGTCACCATATTAACGTCATAGTCAACATAGCTACTAGAACTAACGTGTTAGTAAACCCGCTACACTCATGCTGTACAGTGTACAGTCAGCAGCAAGCAGTTTAGCAGTTACACCGGCGGGCCCCAGTGGCAATAAAGTAATAAAACCAAAAGCTTACCTTGACTTGGAAGAGTTCCAGTGTTGGATAGCCATAGCCAGCTAGCTAACATATCATCCCTCTCTGTTTGAGCCGGGTGTTTGAGTAGGCTAAACTAGCTAGCTGCATTCTCTAGCTTAGTAAGTGAAAGTGAAAGTGAAGAAAATACAATGAACGAAATAAAGCTCTCTCTTTCGCTTGCTACTCCTTCATTTTTGAATAAATTAATTTGTTCAAAACGGTTAAACTATTGTCTTTCTCTCTTTGAGTCAACTACTCACCACATTTTATGCACTGCAGGGCTAGCTAGCTGTAGGTTATGTTTTTAGTACTAAATTAAATCTGATCCTTTGATTGGGTGAACAACGTCAGTTCATGCTGAAAGTTTGGAGGACGTCCTCCGGAAGTTGTCATAATTACTGTGTAAGTCTATGGAAGAGGGTGAGAACCACGAGCCTCCTAGGTTTTGTATTTAAGTCAATGTACCCAGAGGAGGACGGAAACTAGCTGTCCTCCGGCTACACCATGGTGCTACTCTAAAGAGTGCTACTGTAGACCTTCATTGCAAAACAGTGTATTTTAATCATTTATTTGGTGAAATTTGAATGTATTTAGTATAGTTTTATCTAAAAAGGCTAACTTTTTTAATGTTTCACTATTTGTGTTTTTCTGAAATTCACTGAGGAGGATGGTCCTCCCCTTCCTCCTCTGAGGAGCCTCCACTGGTATGCATGGACCCTCAAGGATAAAGAAAGCACCTTCTTCTCCAAACAGCTAGGCTGCCCACAACAGCTGAAACAGAGCAGTACCTAGCCAACTGCTTTGCTTTGGTCTTTGGCAGGCCCACAATCTAGAGGCCACGTACTGCAAGCCTATGAACATGGCCGAGACTTCCAAATACAAGTGTCACCAGCTTGCACCTAAATCCAAGGCTATCCAAGAATGCTACTAGGGGCTGGTATTTTAGATGCTTTATTTAGCAGTCAAATGAGCAGCCCACTTCCAGAATCTTTGGTCTCCTCCCACAACAATAATATCTGGCTTATTCGGCATACAAGAAAACACATCAATGGCCTCCCGAGTGGCGCAGTGGTTTAAGGCACTGCATCGCCGTGTTGCGGGCTGTGTCATAACCGGCCGTAACTGGGAGTCCCATAGGGTGGTGCACAATTGGCCCAGCGTCGTTCTTTACTTGGCTCAACGCTCTCTAGTGACCCTTGTGGCGGTCCGGGCGCCTGCAGGCTGACTTCGGTCGTCAGTTGAACGATGTTTCCTCCGACACATTGGTGCAGTTAAGTGAGCGGGTGTTAAGAAGCGCGGCTTGGCGGGTCATGTTTCGGAGGACGCATGACTCGACCTTTGCCTCTCCCGATCCCGTTTGGGAGTTGCAGCGATGAGACAAGATCGTAATCTCAAAATTGGGGAGAAAAAGGGGGTAAAAATTACAACAACAAAAAAAACCCACATCAACTTCAAACCAGGCTCCTCTGACAAGAGAATGTTTGTGTACGTGTGCTGTTGGTGAGACCACCTGTCTCACCTCAGTAGATACCAGTTCGACAAGGCGGGCATGTCTAGCAATGTCTTTGTATGAATGGCAACCATTAACAACATGTGCAGCATGTGACTCCATTACATTTCACTTGGGGTGTAAAATACGGAACTGGTCATGGTTTGCAAGGTACCAGAGTGCGCACACACACACTAACACACACACACTCACACTCACACTCACACTCACACACACACACACACACGTTAATTCCTGGGCTGCTCACAGAGAGGACCATGTTAATAAATCATAAAGTGATTGTCGTCGTCCGTTCAGACTCCCTGTGCTAGACTTTGACTTCTCATTCTTCTCAGCCAACAACAGGATGTCATGCTCTATTCTCTTTTTAACCAACTGCCATTTCTAAACCCTTATCAATGGAGTCCGTGTACATTCATATGCCGCTGTGTACATTCATATATTCAAGTTGCCGCTAACCGCTGGTCCCGGCTCAGATCTTTTAAAAATCATTCAAAGGACCTCTCACAGTGATAATTTCAGAACAGAATATTGTGAGTTGATATTTTGGTCACTTTAACAAACTTGCCAGTCCTGGGCTGTATTCATTAGACCACACCTTAGCAAAACGTTTTGCATTTTTTATTGTTAAGTTTAGATGGTACCTCCGTTTCAGCCCATTTTCTTCAATTTTGTGCCTACACTCTTAGAAAAAAGAGTTCCAAAAGGGTTGGTTATTTGGCTGTCCCCATAGGATAACCCTTTTTGGTTCCAGGTAGAACCCTTTTTGATTCTATGTAGAACCCTCTCTGGAAAGGGTTTTACATGGAACCAAAATGGTTCTCCAAAGAGTTCTCCTATGGGGACAGCCGAAGAACCCTTTTAGATTTAGAGTGTAGGGAATACAACCCTGTTCTTGGGGTTGGGTAAAATCTGTTTCTAGATCTGTGAATAAGGGCAACTTGAGCATTCACATCTTTCTACTCTATGAGTCTTCCTATGATTTCTCTGCTTCTCACTTGTACAGGAGATCATTTTCAATGGAGTCAATGTACAGTATATTATTATTTCTCTACTGTATGTGTGTTCCTGTGTGTGTGTGTGTGTGTGTTTGTGTGTATGTGTGTGTGTGCGTGCGTGCGTGTGCTCCTGTGTGTGAGTGCCGGCTGACTGCTAAAGTAAACTTGAAACAAATTGGCTCAGATTAAGATCCTACATGTGTATGCACACAGTTGTGTGTCTCACTTCAGACAAGTGTAAACAAATGACTTACAAAGATAATCAAGGAGGCTGGAGCGCTCAAGAGGTCCTGTGCCTGTGTATATGTGTTTCTATGTGTGTATGTGGTGTGTAAATGTGTGTCAGCGTGTGTATGTATGTATTTGTGTGTGGGTGTGGTGTGTTCGTACGTGCTTTTCTGCGTGCATGTGTTTTTTGTAATATGTGTACAGTTGAAGTTGGAAGTTTACATACACTTAGGTTGGAGTCATTAAAACTCATTTTTCAACCACTCCACAAACGTCTTGTTAACAAACTATAGTTTTGGCAAGTCGGTTAGGACATCTACTTTGTGCATGACACAAGTTATTTTTCCAACAATTGTTTACCGACAGATTATTTCACTTATAATTCACTGTATCACAATTCCAGAGGGATGTGCCGAAACAACTATAGTCTCCACCAATGAATGACGTCAAATCCATCAGTGACATCTTGTATTTGTCAATGAAAACACATTAAACGTGGGACAAGGAGAGGTTGAAAATTACCGTGAATATGCCTGCCAGCTGTTCTGCACATGCTCTCAGAACGCGCCCTGGAATACCGTCGGGCCCCACGTGGTCCTCTGTAGCTCAGATGGTAGAGCACGGCGCTTGTAACGCCAGGGTAGTGGGTTCGATCCCCGGGACCACCCATACACAAAAATGTATGCACGCATGACTGTAAGTCGCTTTGGATAAAAGCGTCTGCTAAATGGCATATTATTATTATGATTAATTTGGTCAACACTCGCAAGGCCGTGGGGCCCGACGGTGTTCCAGGGTGTGTTCTGAGAGCATGTGCAGAACAGCTGGCAGGCATATTCACGGTAATTTTCAACCTCTCCTTGTCCCAGTCTGTATTCCCCACATGTTTTAAGATGACCACTATCATTCCTGTTCCCAAGAACTCTTAGGCTTCATACCACAATGACTACTGCCCTGTGGCACTCACATCTGTAATCATGAAGTGCTTTGAGAGGCTGGTTATGGCACACATCAACTCCATAATCCCAGACACCCTAGTAGACCCACTCCAATTTGCATACCACCTCAACAGATCCATAGAATGCTGTTCATCGACTACAGCTCAGCGTTCAACACCATTGTCCCCTCCAAGCTCGTCACCAAGCTTAGACCCGTGGACTGAACACCTCCCTCTGCAACTGGATCATGGACTTCCTGACGGCACACTGACCCTCAACACAGGGGTCCCACAGGGGTGTGTGCTTAGTCCCCTCCTGTACTCCCTGTTCACCCACAACTGCCTGGCCATGCACGACTCCAACACCATTATCAAGTTTGCTGATGACACGGCGGGGGTAGGCCTGATCACCGGCAACAAGGAGACTGCCTACAGGGAGGAGGTCAGTGACCTGGCAGTGTGGTTCCAGAACAACAACCTCTCCCTCAACGTCTGTAAGACCAAGAAGCTGATCGTGGACTACAGGAAACGGGGGGACGAACACACCCCCATCCACATTGACAGGGCTGCAGTGGAGCGGGTCCAAATCACTAAGAACTTTAAATGGTCCACACACACGCACACAGTCGTGAAGAAGGCGCGACAGCGCCTCTTCCCCCTCAGGAGGTTGAAAAGGTTTGGCATGGGTCCTCAAAAAGTTATACAGCTGTACCATTGAGAGCATCTTGACTGGCTGCATCACTTCTTGGTATGGCAATAGCACCACCCTCGATCGCATGGCGCTACAGAGGGTGGTGCGGACAGCCCAGTACATCACTGGGACCGAGCTCCCTGCCATCCAGGGCTTCTATATCAGGCGGTGTGAAAGTTAGGCCCGGAAAATCGTTAAAGACTCCACCCACCAAAGCCATAGACTGTTCTCTCTGCTTCCGCACGGCTAGTGGTACCGGTGCATCAAGTCTGACACCAACAGGCTCCTGAACAGCTTCTATCCCCAAGCCATAAAACTGTTAAATAGCTATAAATATCTAACATAATGGCTACACAGATTATCTGAGTATTTGTTACAGCGTCTCTATGCACACTCACAGGGCCCTACACACTCACGCACAATGACATTCCAAACTCACACACAAACTCAGACACTTCATCATTTGCTCACACACACATAATATGCCAGGCAGGTCACCCACGATACAAGTCAGTATTCGACATCCATCTATGTCTGAGGACATCGGGAGATGACATGGAAACCGGCCACTAGGGGCAACAGTGAGTGCTGTTACCTTCAAGCAGGTTTCGGTTGTAGACAGGGATGGCGGATGGACGTAAGCATCTGCATCTGGTTCAAAATGATGCATGTTCAAATCCAGCGATAGAAAGTTGTTTTGGTATTTTTGTTTTAAGCCTATCCCAAACCTTAACCCTTACCTTAACCATTCGGAGTTAATGCCTAACCTTAAGAAATCAGACTTAATGCCTAAACTTAACCCTTACCTTAGAAATGTGGCATAATGCCTAAACGTAACCTTAAACACTTCGAAATGTGTCATTTTGAACAACCCCGAAATTTGATGTTTGAGAAACATGGATGAATGTCTAATTCAGATGTGAGACTGTGAGAGTTTGTTGAATATGCACATACATTTATAATGACACGCACACCCATTCACATACAATCATCATATACGCTGCTACTACTCTGTTTATCATATCCTGATGCCTAATCACCTTACACCTATACATCAGTGGCGGTCGGTGCTTTTTAAGACGATTCATTTTGTGTGAGCATGGCCTTATTTCTATTACAGCATATTGGATGACTGTCATTCATATTCCATTCACCCAGCTCAATGTAACATCTATAGGTTTAGGTTGCTACAACCTAGCCTATGAATGAAAGTTTACAACCTAGGTGCAGAGGTCTAGAGAAAAATGTGAGTAATCAAGGTGTGACACAATACCGCCTTGCACACTCCTGCATGCATCTAGCTGATGTAAGATGTTAGTCCAACAGTAGCTAACAAGAGTTTCTATTGTACAAATTCAAGTATGTTTATCCCCATTTCGTTCCGTTTGTTTACGTTTAAGAAACGTTTTTCAACAGAATCGGCGGAATGAATACACCCCTGATCACACGCAAACACGGTTCACTTTCATACTTTGCTCCTTGTATAAATCCTTCTCACATCTACACGCTCTCCTCCTCTCACCTTTTCCCTTCACTTGTGGACTTCAGTGCACAACACATCAGCTGTCTGTGACCAGGTGAAAAACCTTTCCAAGCCAAACCTTCATATCATAACCGCTAACCTCTACACACAGCCTACATCGTTGTCAACATATTAGCTAACGTCATAGTCAACATAGCTAATAGAACTAACGCGGTAGTAAATCCCACGACAATCATGCAGTACAGTGTACAGTCAGCAAGTGGGCCCCGGTGGCAATAAATTAATAAAACGCTTACCTTGTCTTGGAAGAGTTCCAGTGTTGGATAGCCATAGCCAGCTAGCTAACATAGCATCCCTCTCTGGTTGAGCCGGGTGTTTGAGTAGGCTAAACTAGCTAGCTGCATTCGCTAGCTAAGTGACAGTGAAAGTGCTTCTCCTTCATTTTTGAAGAAATTAATTTGTTCAAAACTGTTCAACTTTTGTCTTTCTCTCTCTTTGAGTCAACTACTCACCACATTTTATGCACTGCAGTGCTAGCTAGCTGTAGCTTATGCTTTCAGTACTAGATTCATTCTCTGATCCTTTGATTGGGTGGACAATATGTCAGCTCACGCTGCAAAAGCTCTGATAGGTTAGAGGACGTCCTCCGGAAGTTGACATAATTACTGTGTAAGTCTATGGAAGGGGGTGACAACCATGAGCCTCCTAGGTTTTGTATTTAAGTCAATGTACTGTAGCTCAGTTGGTAGAGCATGGCGCTTGCAACGCCAGGGTTGTGGGTTCGATTCCCATGGGGGGCCAGTATGAAAAATGTATTCACTCACTAACTGTAAGTCCCTCTGGATAAGAGTGTCTGCTAAATGACTAAAAATGTACCCAGAGGAGGACGGAAACTAGCTGTCCTCCGGTTACACTATGGTGCTACACTACAGAGTGCTGTAGAGGCTACTGTAGACCTTCATTGCAAAACAGTGTGTTTTCAATTATTTGGTGAGGTGAATAGATTTAGTATAGTTTTATCTAAAAATAATAAAATGTTTAATGTTTCACTATTTTTATTTTTATTAAATTCACTGAGGAGGATGGTCCTCCCCTTCCTCCTCTGAGGAGCCTACACTGCTATACATACAGTATGTACCTTTATCACTCCATTGTCCCTGCACATTATAAATATAGTACTGGAACTGACTGACCCTGTATATAGTATGCTTACTTACTTTCTTGTGTTCTTCTTATTTTTATTTATTGTTTGTTTTTGTTGTACCCTATGCAGTTTTTAGTATTATATTGTCATTGATTACTTAATTGTTGGGCTTAGAGTTTACAAGAAAGCCATTTCACTGTACTTGTGCAATGACCAAGGATATACAGTATGTACGGGAGGAGTGTGGTCTGCTGCCTACTCATCCCCAATTGCAGTCTAAAGACAATCTGCATCTACTTGATAGTTCCAGCCCAACTCTCCCTGTTGCCAGCTTGGCCTGTGAACCCATTTTGTGATTCAATCCCCAAAGTGCTAGACTGGTAGACTCTCTTACTCCGTGTACTGGGCATTAAACACACTGTCTCCCTCATCAATTGCTAAGCTACTGCTTTTTCACAAACAAACAAACAAACACACACACAAACACACAGACACATACTGTACATTGACTTTAGTGGAGGCTCCTCAGAGGAGGAAGGGGAGGACCATTCTACTCAGTGAATTTCTGAAAAAAATATATAATGAAACAGTTATCCTTTTTAGATAAAACTATACTAAATATACTGATCAAAAATATAAACGCAATATGAGACCATTTCTACGATTTTACTAAGTTACAGTTCATATGAGGAAATCAGTCAATTGAAATAAATGTATTAGGCCCTAATCTATGGATATCACATGACTGGGAATACAGATATGCATCTGTTGGTCACAGATACAGTCCCCCCCCAAAAAAATGGGCCTCACAATGGGGCTCAGGATGTCGTCACGGTATTTCTGTGCATTCAAATTGCCATCGATAAAATTGCAATTGTGTTCATTGTCCGTAGCTTATGCCTGCCCATACCATAACCCCACTGCCACCATGGGACACTCTGTTCACAACGTTGACATGAGCAAGCCGCTCGCCCCCACGACACCATACACGTGGTCTGCGGTTGTGAGGCTGGTTGGACGTACTGCCAAATTCTCTAAAACGACGTTGGTGGCTGCTTATGGTATAGAAATGAACAATTCAATTCTCTGGCAACAGCTCTGGTGGACATTCCTGCAGTCAGCATGCCAATTGCATGCTCCCTCAAAACTGTGGCATTGTGTTGTGTGACAAAACTGCACATTTTAGAGTGGCCTTTTATTGTCCCCAGCACAAGGGGCACCTGTGTAATGATCATGCTGTTGAATCAGCTTCTTGATATGCCACACCTGTCAGGTGGATGGATTATCTTGGCAAAGGAGAAATGCTCACTAACAGGGATGTAAACAAATTTGTTCACAACATTTTAGAGAAATAAGCTTTATGTGCGAACATTTCTGGGATCTTATATTTCAGCTCATGTATGTTCACGTCACCAAATAACTGATTAAAACATACTGTTTTGCAATGAAGGTCAACAGTAGCCTCTACAGCACTTTCTGGGGTAGCACCATGGTGTAGCTGGAGGACAGTTATTTCCGTCCTCCTCTGGGTACATTGACTTCAATACAAAACCTAGGAGGCTCATGGTTCTCACCCCCTTCCATAGACATACACAGTAATTATGACGACTTCCGGAGGACGTCCTCCAACCTATCAGAGCTCTTGCAGCATGAACTGACATGTTGTCCTCCCAATCAAAGGATCAGAGAATGAATCTAGTACTGAAAGCATAAGCTACAGCTAGCTAGCACTGCAGTGCATAACATGTGGTGAGTAGTTGACTCAAAGAGAGAGAAAGACAATAGTTCAACAGTTTTGAACAAATTAATTTCTTCAAAAAATTAAGGAGAAGTAGCAGAGGGAGAGAGAGCTTGCTATATGCCTATTTTGTTTATTAAATGTTTTACTTTCACTTATTTAGCTAGCTAATACAGCTCGCTAATTTAACCTACTCAAACACCCGGCTCAAACTGAAAGGAATGCTATTTATGTTAGCTAGCTAGCTAAGGCTATCGATCACTGGAACGCTTCCAAGTCAGCGTAAGCTTTCGTTTTTGTAAATGTATTGCCACCTGGGCCCACTGGTGTAACTTCTAAGCTGCTTGCTGTACACTGTACTGCGTGATTGTAGCAGGTTTACTAATGCTATGTTGACTATGACGTTAGCTAATATGCTGACAACGATGTAGGCTGTGTTTAGCAGTTAGTGCTTATGGTATGAAGGTTTGGCTTGAAGAGGTTCTTTCCCCTGGTTACAGACAGCTGTTGTGTTGTGGACTGAAGTCCACAAGCGAAGGGAAAAGTTGAGAGGAGGATAGCGCGTAGATGCGAGAAGGAATTATACATGGAGCAAAGTGGTCATGCTGTTTGTATGTGGCTGCTATGAAAGTGAACTGTGTGCAGGTGATAAGGGGTGTATTCATTCCGGTGATTCTGTTTACAACCGTTTCTTAAAAGAAAGCAAATGGAACAAAACTGGGATAGACCTACGTGAATTTGTCCAATAGAAACTCTTGTTTTGGTTGCAAAACGTAATGGTTTGGACTAATGATTACACCCTAATGATTCAGCTAGATGCAGGCAAGAGTGTGCAAGGCATTATGGAATGTGTCACTGTCTGTCACCTACATTACTCCAATTTGTCTCTCGACATGTTCAGTACACTACGTTATAAACTTTCATTCGTAGGCTAGGTTGTAGCAACCTCATGATGGGTATAGGGAAAATTAGAGTATCATGTAGTCGCCTAAACCTATCGATGTTACATTGAGCTGGGTGGATGGAATATGAATGACAGTCATCCAATATGCTGTAATAGAAATAAGGCCATGCTCATAAAAAGATATTAAACGGCACCGACTGCCACTGATTGACTTTCCGTCTTTGTTTCTCACCACAATTGATTCTCCTTCACTTAATCAGTCTTTCTGTATCATTGCTTCTCTCTCTCGCTCTCTTGCTCTCTTGCTCTCTTGCTCTCTTGCTCTCTTGTTCTCTTGCTCACTCTCTCTCTCTCTGTAATGATTTACCTGGCCCTGGGTGGTTGGCTTCAAGTCTGCTGTTGGCTGGGGGATGTGATCTCTCCCCAGGGTCCTGTTTGCTGACGTCAGGCTAAATTAATACATGAAGGGCTCTGCTTTCCTCTCCCCAGGTCTGCCTGACATTGTGTTCTCACAGACCAGACCTGCTGATCAATAGGCTATGCTGCTGGGAGCCAGGCAGTGGGCCCACATGTTTTAAACGCATACTCACACTAAACACATCCTGGCAACACTGTACTTAGATCATATCATCATGCATTTTAATGCATTATAATTGCAGGTTACTTTTAGGTAAAGTGTGATATAATACAATAACAATTATTGAGCAAATACATATGGGTCTTTCTATAAACTAGGGTACCAGTGAATATTTTGTACACTGGACAACTTGTTACAGCTGTTCATAAGTCATTGATTATAATCTGCCAATTGCTTTCATGTCATTACATTAATATATAAGGGGGTATCATAGCTATATTCAATACAATTCAGTTGAACCAAACATGGTCCTCTGTAGCTCAGCTGGTAGAGCACGGCGCTTGTAACGCCAAGGTAGTGGGTTCGATCCCCGGGACCACCCATACACAAAAATGTATGCACGCATGACTGTAAGTCGCTTTGGATAAAAACGTCTGCTAAATGGCATATTATTATTATTATAAACAGAAGCAAGCAGAAGAAAACAGAAGCAATTAAATGAAATGGGGAGGGACCTACCTACATTTGTCCAAAATAAACTCTAGTTTTCGTTGCAAAACATTTTCAGTTTGGAGTAAACGGTTTCCGTTACAAAACATTTTGCTATGGTGCAAAACATTTTGCAACAATGTCTGAGTAATGAATACACCGCAGGGACTTCAAAAAGGTATGCACTTGGCCCTACCCAGGACCATACCATTACCAAATAGACGATTACAACCAATAAACTGGTTCTACAATGTAATAGGCGATTTCCCTACCCTTCAAAACTAGGGAAAATGTGTTTAAATCAGTCAGACTTAATGATAACATTTCATCATTATTTCACAAACTGAACACTTTTAATAAGTGTCTCTCAACTCACATTACTGACTCCCAATCGTGGCGCCAGGCCACGCAGGCCACGCAGGCCACGTATTTCTATGCGCACTTATTGGGAGAAAAAGAGAAGAGAAGATGAGAGGGGAATGGGTTAGAATGCAATAAATAGACACAGAGGGTGTATGTGCTCCTCATACTGTAAAGCCCCTCCCCTCCCCTCCACTCCTCTCTTATGAATGGATTTTTAAAGAGTTCACACCCCTCAAAGATTAATGCTGGGAATTCACTTAGTGATTCTGGCAAACCCTCTTTCCTTGTTTCCATTACTGATTAGATGTTTTTAGGGTTTTTAGAGAGATCCTCCGCACATGGGGAGTTAGGTAAGAATGGAAATCAGGCAGGTGCGCTCAGCACTGGATGTGTGTGTGTGTGTATGTGAGAGAGAGAGAGGGATGGGGAGAGAGGGAGGGAGGGAGGGAGAGAGGGAGAGTAAATGGCAGCAGATAGATGCTGCACTAGTTCTGGGCGCTCTAAAAACAGAGAGAGAGACCTCCGTACCCAACAGTAAGCAGCACCCACATCTCTCTCTCTCTCCTCCATCTCTCTCTCTCCTCCATCTCTCTCTCTCTCTCCTCCATCTCTCTCTCCCCCTCCACCCCTCTCTCTCTCCATCTCCACTGAAGTACTGTAATGAAGATCGGAGCTTCCCTTCAATTACATTTCCATTCACTCACAATGAAAACATCTTTCAAAACGACCACATTCAATGCACACATAGATAGGGATCTATTTAAAGAAGAGGGAAGATGGTTGAATGGTTGGATCATTGTACTATTGGTTAGATTCAATTCCACTGTACTATTATATTGTGAAATCTGTGTAGTGCATTCACACTAATACCACATCAACACGGCAAACATAGCAAAAACTCAAAAAAAAACAACACACAGCTCCTGTGGCACAAATATAAGAGGAAGAATCATTTTAGACTCTTTCCCAGTATTCTCTCTGCCTATTTGCTTGAAAAGAGAGAGTTTTATTTTCAAGATTGTGGAAGCAGCACGGAGAAGATACAGAAGCCTATAACATCATTCCATAGAAAATGTCTCCCTGTTGGAGCCCTCATCTCACTCTCACTCGTTCTCATTTCATCCACATTTAACGGTATCATGTGGGTAATCCTAATCCATGCTGATACAGTATGGTGTTAGGGATTAAGGGGTAAGACTCTAAGTAGAGGTCTTTTTAAGATAGAATGTGAGGATATGTGGAGGATGTGTGCCACCACAGAGCTACATAAGGACTAATCAGCATCATAAGGAATTATAAAGACCTCTGAGCTACATAAGACCTACTGTAATTAGAATTATAAAGCAATATAAACTGGGTGGTTCGAGCCTTGAATGCTGATTGGCTGAAAGCCGTGATATATTGGACTGTATACCACGTGTATACAGTCTAATACGGGCCCTATTGCTTAATTATAATCACCAACGAGCTACATAGGGCCTCGTCAATATTGTACACATTTGTTTTAAACATTCAGATACTACACTCCTGTAGTTGTGAAATTAAACTGGCAGCGAATGCTCTCGACCAATCATGTGTATATCCACTGGGCTTCATTTGCTATTTTTCATACATTCATATTTATAAGTATAGTATGTATGTACAGAATGTGCTGATATTTACATGGTCCAATTCCACAGAGGTGTTTTTCGAAGCAGAGATGCTAAGAGGGACTAGAGAGAGAGAGCGAGAGAGCGAGAGAGAGTGCAAGAGAGAGAGAACACGGCAGCAGATAGATGCTGCACTAGTTCTGGTCGCTCTAAAAACAGAGCGAGAGACCTCCGTACCCAACTGTAAGCAGCACCCACATCTCTCTCTCCTCCATCTCTCTCTCTCCCTCTCTCCATCTCTCTCTCCTCCTCCATCCCTTTCTCTCTCCATCTCTCTTTTTCCACTGCGGAGGCTAACAGCAGGGGTACTCTCTCCTGTTGTAGCGATTGGAAGCCAGTTACAAACGTTGCTATTGTGTGTGTGTGTCTATGCTCGCACACGTGTGTGTTCGCAGCACTGAGTGCAGGAGCACTGCGAGGAGAGAGAGAGAGAGAGAGAGAGAGAGAGAGAGAGAGAGAGAGAGGAGTGTTTAGCTACTTCTGCTGTGCATTCTTCTTCTCCGTCTGATAGGAGGATGGAGAGGATGCAGCTGTAAACTCTGACCTAACTACTGTATTTGGAGACCTGACAGGTAGAACCCAGCCTCTCGGAGGAGTGTGGCCGCACCCATTGAGGGCGTCTGACTGGAATCTCTGGACCTTCACCTAGGCTGTCCATTTGTCAGTCTTTAAAGAAAAACGAACATAGGCAGGGCTGAGGGGCGGCGACTATGGCGAGTTTTGGGAAACTGACGGACTACTTTAACCGTCGTAAGTCCCGCGAGGAGCTGAGGGGGGGCAGGAGCTCACGGAGGAGCGGCAGCTACTGCTGTACGGTAGCTGAGGCCAGGTAATGAAACTCACCAGTGTGTGTGCGTATGTCTGTGTGTGCGTCTGTGTGTGTGCATGAGTATACATGAGTGACAAGTGTGTGTGTTCACCTTGGTGTGTTTATGTGCGTGCCTTCATCTAAGTGTGTGCGTGTGTGCGTGTGTGAAGGTATGCCATGGGTACCATATATGGGAGTGCCATATGGTTGTCACGAGTGTTTGTTGTTTTGCAATAGGATCCTCCTTTGAGATGAACAGCCCAATCTCAACCAGAACTGTAACTGCATAACGGTATCACACAGGGTATCAGTAACCATGTTTGCGTCCAACCATTTCTATGCAATTAAAGTACCTGTCGGAAAAAAAACTTGACAGGCCTGATGAAAACATTACAATTATCGCTAAACTTTCTAAATATCGACAGAACAAAATACGCTAGATTGGGAGAACAAAATACGCTAGATTGGGATGGAAAACAAAATGTAGGTGAACTAGATCATGTGACAAAT
This sequence comes from Coregonus clupeaformis, assembly GCF_020615455.1. NCBI lineage: Eukaryota > Metazoa > Chordata > Actinopteri > Salmoniformes > Salmonidae > Coregonus > Coregonus clupeaformis. The sequence goes on along the minus strand of NC_059192.1, from coordinate 34,606,427 downwards.
TGCAGTGGAAACGCTTTCTTGCGATAGTTGATATAGAATAACCATCATGTCACAGTAAACTTGCAGTCACGCGATGCTATGTTGTGTGGTCCTCCCAGTATGACTTTGAAAAGCATGCAAAGTTTATTAGGCTACAGATTAAATAAATTATGATGAACTTCACAGGGTAGTGAAAGTGCACGGTGATGAGCCTGATGCTCCTTTCCAATAAATATCAAGGGTCTTAATTATATGCTGGTAACATGATGATTGGTGCTTGGCTGCCAATTGACAAGTAAAAATGATTTCACTCTTATCTATAATCTCATTATGTAGCTGTTGGCTAGAGCGCACATGCGAAGACGAGAGTGGGCACATTTGCTGTTTATCACAGATGTGTGGTGCCAAAACCATCGACAGAGTTAGAAATGGGATGGAAATAAAAATGTCAGTAAATAAAAAATTATACAACAGTGCTTTTTCTGTGCACTACATTATTAAAGACCGCTTTAATTCTCAAGAAGTCTGTTTGATGGAAACAGACCGCTGCTGATAAAATGTGTATATTTGTTGTGTGAATATTAGAATATTCGCTTGAAAATCTGTCGACAAATTGATTCACCATAGGTTGCCCTAGAAAGAGAGGAAACCTATGGTGATTAATTTATTCACATGGCTGTTCGTCATAGGTTCTCTCTCTTTCTCCCTCGAAGATCAGTGTTAGAGGTTCAGTGTTGTGTTATGTAACTGTTGAGGTGAGGGGACGTGAGGTACGGGTGTGTTCTCCGAGGCACGTTAATTGGTTGGAGGTTGGAGTTGACTACAGCACACCACCGACATGAAACAGTGTTAAAGGATGAGTAAGTTATTTCAGAAGCTAGCAGATTCATTACATACCAACAACAGCTGCAAATTCCAATAAAACTACAGCACGTTTTGAAGTTCACTTACCTTGCTTTGTCTAACAACACTATCATGAATCTAGCAAATATGTTTTATGGGTCAGATTGAGTGCAGTACTTACTGTATTTAGTGTCATAGCACAAACGTTTGCTAGCAAGTTTCACACACTGGCTTTAGCCAGGGCCTTCCCTGGCAAGTCCAGGGGGGTTGCCAAGCAACATGTGCCTGGAAGGGAGACAATGTCTGTGTAGTGCAACAAATTCCCATGATTCAATGCTAAGTTCGGCCGAACAGCTAGCATGACAGCTAAAATGGCTTTGAAGAAATGTGATTTCAACTAATAAGGAGAAGTATCTAACAAAATAACTACATTATGGCATTCACTAATCCAAAACTATTTACATATAATAGAAATGTGGGTACATTTGTGGACAAAATTCAAACTTACTCAACCTTTAAATGTGTGAGTCTAGGAGATGCGCGATGGGCGTGTGGCTATATACAAGGAGTACTGGTGCAGAGTCAATGTGATGGAGTACAAGGTAGTTGAGGTAATTGAGGTAATATGTACATGTAGGTAGGGGTAAAAGTGACTAGGCAATCAGGATAGATAATAAACAGAGTAGCAGCAGCATATGTGAAGAGTGAGAAAGAATGTGAAAGTGTGTCTATGTGTGAGTGTGTGTGGTGTCAATATGCATGCATGTGTGTGTGTGTTTTGTGTGTGTGAGCGTATGTAGTGTGTGTATGTGTCTGTGTCTGTGTTTGTGTTTGTGTGTGTTGGAGTGTCAGTGTAGTATGTGTGAGTGTGCATAGAGCCAGTGCAAGAGAGTCAATACAACAAAAAGGGGGTCAATGCAAATAGTCCAGGTAGACATTTGATTAACTGTTCTGCAGTCTTATGGCTTGGGGGTAGAAGCTGTTCAGGAGCCTTTTGGTCCCAGACTTGGTGCTCCGGTACCGCTTGCCGTGTGGTAGCAGAGAGAACAGTCTATGACTTGGGTGGCTGGAGTCTTTGACAATTTTTAGGGCCTTCCTCTGACACCATCTGGTATAGAGGTCCTGGATGGCAGGGAGCTCGGCCCCACTGATGTACTGGGCCGTACGCACTACCCTCTGTAGCGCCTCACGGTCGGATGCCAAACAGTTGCTATACCAAGCGGTGATGCAGCCAGTCAAGATGCTCTCAATGGTGCAACTGTATAACTGTTTGAGGATCTGAGGACCCATGCCAAATCTTTTCAGCCTCCTGAGGGGGAAGAGGCATTGTTGTGCCCTCTTCATGAGTCTGTTGGTGTGTTGGACCATGATAGGTCCTTAGCGATGTGGACACCAAGGAACTTGAAGCTCTCAACCCACTCCACTACAGCCCTCTCGATGTGAATGGGGGCGTGCTCAGCCCTCCGTTTTCCTGTAATCCCCGATCAGCTCCTTTGTCTTGCTGACGTTGAGGGAAAGGTTGTTGTCCTGCCACTACACTGCCAGGTCTCTGATCTCCTCCCTATAGGCAGTCTCATCATTGTCGGTGATCAGGCCTACCACCGTCATGTCGTCGGCAAACGTAATGATGGTGTTGTAGTCGTGCGCGGCCATTCAGTCCTGGGTGAACAGGGAGTACAGGAGAGGCCTAAGCACGCACCCTTGAGGGGCACCCGTGTTGAGGGTCAGCGTGGCGGATGTGTTGTTGCCTACCCTCACCACCTGGGGGCAGCCCGTCAGGAAGTCCAGGATACAGTTGCAGAGGGTTCAGTCCCAGGGTCCTTAGTTTAGTGATGAGCTTGGAGGGCACTATGGGGTTGAATGCTGAGCTGTAGTCAATTAACAGCATTCTCACATAGGTGTTCCTTTTGTCCAGGTGGGAAAGGGCAGTGTGGAGTGCAATAGAGATTGCATCATCTGTGGATCTGTTGGGGCGGTATGCAAATTGGAGTGGGTCCAGGGTGCCTGGGATAATGATATTGATGTGAGCCATGACCAGCCTTCAAAGCATTTCATCGCTACAGATGTGAGTGCTATGGGGAGATAGTCATTTAGAATGGTTACCTTGGCGTTTTTGGCCACAGGGACTATGGTGGGTATTACGGACTGGGTCAGAGAGAGGTTGAAAATGTCAGTGAAGACACTTGCCAGCTGGTCAGCGCATGCTCTGAGTATGCGTCCTGGTATTCCGTCTGGCCCTGCGGCCTTGTGAATGTTAACCTGTTTAAAGGTCTTACTCACATCGGCTATGGCGAGCGAGATCACACAGTCGTTATGCATGGTTCAGTGTTGCTTGCCTCGAAGTAAGCATAGAAGGCATTTAGCTCGTCTAGTAGGCTTGCGACACTGGGCAGCTCGCGGCTGGGTTTCCCTTTGTAATCCATGATAGTTTGCAAGCCCTGCCACATTCGACTAGCATCAGAGCCGGTGTAGTAGGATTTGATCTTAGTCCTGTATTGACGCTTTGCCTGTTTGATGGTTTGTTGGAGGGCATAGCGGGATGTCTTATAAGCCTCCGTATTAATGTCCCGCTCCTTGAAATCGGCAGCTCTAGCCTTTATCTCAGTATGGATGTTGCCTGTAATCATTTACATTTACATTTACGTCATTTAGCAGACGCTCTTATCCAGAGCGACTTACAAATTGGTGCATTCACCTTATAGCCAGTGGGATAACCACTTTACAATAAAAATTTTTTGGGGGGTGGGGGTAAGGGGGGGGTGGGGGGGGTAGAAGGATGACTTTATCCTATCCCAAGTATTCCTTAAAGAGGTGGGGTTTCAAGTGTCTCTGGAAGGTGGTGAGTGACTCCGCCGTCCTGGCGTCATGAGGGAGCTTGTTCCACCATTGGGGTGCCAGAGCCGCGAACAGTTTTGACTCGGCTGAGCGGGAACTGTGCTTCTGCAGAGGTAGGGGGGCCAGCAGGCCAGAGGTGGATGAACGCAATGCCCTCGTTTGGGTGTAGGGACTGATCAGAGCCTGAAGGTACGGAGGTGCCGTTCCCCTCACAGCTCCGTAGGCAAGCACCATGGTCTTGTAGCAGATGCGAGCTTCAACTGGAAGCCAGTGGAGTGTGCGGAGGAGCGGGGTGACGTGAGAGAACTTGGGAAGGTTGAACACCAGACGGGCTGCGGCATTCTGGATGAGTTGTAGGGGTTTAATGGCACAGGCAGGGAGCCCAGCCAACAGCGAGTTGCAGTAATCCAGACGGGAGATGACAAGTGCCTGGATTAGGACCTGTGCCGCTTTCTGTGTAAGGCAGGGTCGTACTCTCCGAATGTTGTAGAGCATGAACCTACAGGATCGGGTCACCGCCTTGATGTTAGCGGAGAACGACAGGGTGTTGTCCAGGGTCACGCCAAGGCTTTTTGCACTCTGGGAGGAGGACACAACGGAGTTGTCAACTGTGATGGCGAGATCATGGAACGGGCAGTCCTTCCCTGGGAGGAAGAGCAGCTCCGTCTTGCCGAGGTTCAGCTTGAGGTGGTGATCCATCATCCACACTGATATGTCTGCCAGACATGCAGAGATGCGATTCGCCACCTGGTTATCAGAAGGGGGAAAGGAGAAGATTAGTTGTGTGTCGTCTGCGTAGCAATGATAGGAGAGGCCATGTGAGGATATTACAGAGCCAAGTGACTTGGTGTATAGCGAGATTAGGAGAGGGCCTAGAACTGAGCCCTGGGGGACACCAGTGGTGAGAGCACATGGTGCAGAGACAGATTCTCGCCACGCCACTTGGTAGGAGCGACCTGTCAGGTAGGACGCAATCCAAGAGTGAGCCGCGCCGGAGATGCCCAACTCGGAGAGGGTGGAGAGGAGGATCTGATGGTTCACAGTATCAAAGGCAGCAGACAGGTCTAGAAGGACAAGAGCAGAGGAGAGAGAGTTAGCTTTAGCAGTGCGGAGAGCCTCCGTGACACAGAGAAGAGCAGTCTCAGTTGAATGACCAGTCTTGAAACCTGACTGGTTTGGATCAAGAAGGTAATTCTGAGAGAGATAGCAAGAGAGTTTGCTAAAGACGGCACGCTCAAGAGTTTTGGTTTGGACATGTACGTACAGTCACTGTGGGGACGACGTTGTTGATGCACTTATTAATGAAGCCAGTGACTGATGTGGTAAACTCCTCAATGCCATCGGTTGAATCCCATAACATATTCTAATCTGTGCTAGCAAAACAGTCCTGTAGTTTAGCATCCGCTTTATCGGACCACTTCTGTATTGAGCGCGTCACTGGTACTTCCTGTTTGAATGTTTGCTTGTAAACAGGAATCAGGAGGATAGAGTTATCGTCAGATTTGCCAAATAGCGGGCAAGTGAGAGCTTTGTATGTGTCTCTGTGTGTGGAGTAAAGGTGATCTATAGTTTTTTTTGCCTCTAGTTGCACAGGTGACATGCTGGTAGAATGGAGGTAAAACAGATTTCAGTTTCCCTGCATTAAAATCACCGGCCACGAGGAGGGCCGCCTCTGGGTGAGCATTTTCTTGTATGGCCCTATACAGCTCGTTGAGTGTGGTCTTAGTGTAAGCATAGGTTTGTGGTGGTAAATAGACAGCTACGAAAAATATATAAATAGTATGGTCTACAGCTTATCATGAGGTATTCTAACTCAGGTGAACAGAACCTCGAGACTTCCTTAATATTAGCGATTGCGCAGCAGCTGTTGTTAACAAAGAGACACACACCACCCCTCTTGAGTTTACCCAACGCTGCTTGTTCAGCCACGACTCGGAGAAACATAGGATATTACAGTTCTTCAGATCACGTTGACAGGATAGTCTCGAACGGAGCTCGTCCAGTTTATTCTCCAGTGATTGCACGTTCGCCAATAGAACGTAGTTTATACTTTTATTGCTATTATCAATAAAACCTACTGTACAATGTGACAAGTTAAGGCAAAAATTCATGTTTGTTTTAATGTAAGATTATTATTATGTATCATTAATAAGAACAAAATAAATGAGAACGCCTACATAAATTCTCAGATGAAATACTTATATTAAATACACCTGCAAAATCATATGGATGTGTGTGTGCACACTATCTGTAAATATTACATAATAGCACCATAGAAAAAGAATTAGCTTAATAACAGTCACATGTAAATACTATTATGTGTAGTTTTGAGTTTAAACCAGCCTTTGTTGTACAATCAAAGTATTAGCTGTTATGTTCAATAGACTACATATCATCCTAGATTGAAGTCTTAACAAGGACGTGTTAAGGAGGTTTCAACAGCTTGTGTGTGTGTGTGCACACGCTCATGCGTTTGGTTGGGTGGGTTCATTGTAAACACTTTTTTTACGCTCATAGATTGAATTAAGATAATGGACACTTCATCACATGATGGGAGGAAACTGTTCAGGGATTCTGTGCTTTTGCGTCTCTCACGACATCCAATCATGTGTGGAATCAAGCCAGTGTAGTTGTTATCATGGTAAGCACTGGTCTGCCTGCCCTACTGCATCACATTACACACAGCCAGTCACAACACATAACTCATTTTACAATCCTCTCTCGCTCTCACTCTCTTGGTGTGATCACATAGAATTCCCATTTAATGTAACTTATGGCCCCCTGCCGCAAAGATGCCCCCTCCCCCAATCCCATAATTTTGCCAGTACTCTTAGCATCTCTGCTTCAAAAAGTATCTCTGTGGAATTGGATGTAAGTTTCAGCACATTCTGTACATACATACTGTACTTATAAATATGAATGGATGAAAAATAGGAAATTAAGCCCAGTGGATATGCATACGTGATTGGGCCAGTGCAGTCGCTGCCAGTGTAATTTCATAACTAGAGAGTGTAGGATCTGAATGATTATAAAATAAAAACGGGATTTTCAATTGACAATGTTGACCTATGTAGCTCGTTGGTCGTTATAATAGTTTATAATACTAATGAGGTCTTATGTAGCTCAGTGGTCATTATAATGCCTAATGATGCTGATCAGTCCTTATGTAGTGCTGTGGTGGCGCACATCCTCCACATATCCTCACATTCTATCTTTAAAATACCTACTTAGACCTACCACTTAATCCCTAACACCATCAATCAATCAATCACATTTATTTATACATACTTCTTTACATCAGCAGTTGTCACAAAGTGCTTATACAGAAACCCAGCCTAAAACCCCAAAGAGCCAGCGATGCAGATGTAGAAGCACAGTCACTAGGAAAAACACCCAAGAAAGGCATGAGGCTTGGAAGAAACCTAGAGAGGAACCAGGCTCTGAGGGATGGTCAGTCCTTTTCTGGCTGTGCCGGGTAGAGATTATATGAGTTCATAGTTCATGGCCATTAAAGGGATACTTCGGGATTTTGGCAATGATGCCCTTTATCTACTTCCCCAGAGTCAAATGAACTCATGGATACCATTTCTATGTCGCTCTGTCTAGTATGAAGGAAGTTAGAGGTAGTTTTGTGAGCCAATGCTAACTAGCATTAGTGCAATGACTGGAAGTCTATGGGTATCTTACCGCATGCTATCAGATACCCATAGACTTTCAGTCATTGCGCTAACGCTAGTTAGCAATTGCGCTAGCGCTAGTTAGCAACTTCCGTCAAGCTGCACGCAGAGACATAAAAATGGTATAAACGAGTTCATCTGACTCTGGGGAAGTAGATAAAGGGCTTCATTGCCAAAATCCTAAAGTATCCCTTTAAGGCCAGATTGTTCTTCAAGATCAAATAATAATCACAGTGGTTAGGGGATACCTAGTCAGTTGCACAACTGAATGTATTCAATTGAAATGTGTCTTCCGCATTTAACCCAACCCCGCTGAATCAGGTGCGGGGGGCTGCCTTAATCAACGTCCACATCATCGGCGCCGGGGAGCAGTTGGGGGTTAACTGCCTTGCTCAAGGGCAGAACGGCAGATTCTTCCACCTTGCCAGCTCAGGGATTCGATGCAGCAACCTTTCGGTTACTGGCCCAATGCTCTAAACCACTAGGCTACCTGCTGGTGCAACAGGTCAGGTCAGTAAATGTCAGTTTGCTTTTCATAGCTGAGCATTCAAAGGTCGAGAGAGAGAGAGTGTCAAAACAGCAGGTCTGGGACAAGGTAGCACGTCCGGTGAACAGGTCTGGGTTCCATAGCCGCAGGCAGAACAGCAGAAACATGATCAGCAGCATGACCAGGTGGACTGGGGACAGGGACAGCCAGGAGTCGTCAGGCCAGGTAGTCCTGAGACATGGTCCTAGTGCTCAGTCCTCCGGGAGGAGAGAGAGAGGAGAATTAGAGGGAGCATACCTAAGATCACACAGGACCCCAGATAAGACAGGAGAATTACACCAGATAGGACAGACTGAACCTAGCCCTCCGGCACATAGACTATTTCAGCATAGATACTGGGGACTGAGACGGGGGGGTCGGGGGACACTGTGGCCACTGGGATTATCCACATGATACCGTTAAATGCAGATGAAATGAGAACGTGTGAGAGTGAGACGAGGGCTCCAACAGTAACGTTTATGGTGAAATCACCCACATTTTCTGTGAAATTATGTTATAGGCCCCTGTATCTTCTCCGTGCTGTTGAAAATAAAACTCTCTCTCTCTTTTCAAGCAAATAGGCAGAGAGAATACCAGGAGACGTCTTGGAAAGAGTCTGAAATTATTATTCCTTTTATATTTGTGCCACTGGAGCTGTGTGTTGTTTTTTGAGAGCTTTTGGTGTGTTTGCAGTGTTGTGGTATTAGTGTGAATGACCTACGCAGATTTCACAATATAATAGTACAGTGGAATTGAATCTAACCAATAGTCCAATGATCCAACCATTCAACCTTCCCTCTTCTTTAAATAGATCAATATCTATGTGTGCATTGAATGTGGTTGTTTTGAATAATTGTTTCATTGTAAGTCAATGGAAATGTAATTGAAGTGGAGCTCCAATCTTCATTACAGTACAGAATGTACAGAACATAATGTTGGTCTATATCTGATTGTCAGCACTTGTCAACTCTTGATGAAATTGATTCATCGCGCCGCCTTTAAAAATAGATTTACTCATGTTGGGGCCAAGAGCAGCCAGCCCCTGACACATGCTAATGTCAAATTAGCATAATGATACTTGAATCATTGACAACCAGTTACATAAAGTTCCTTGGCTGTGACATTTACATAATTCCAATAATGACCAAATCCTTACGCTTAGCCCCTTTACAGTACAGTAAATCCAAGCTTAACCATTCAATAGCGCCTGCCAGCGAGGCCATGGGTGCGTACCAAATGGCATTCCCTTTTTAGTGCAGTCCATCGTGCTCTGGTCAAAATTAGTGCACTATATAGGGAATACGGGAGCCATTTGGGACGCATACCATACAACGTGGGGAGATGCTTGGTCTGGTCATTATTTGCTGGGAATAGATTACATGTCAACGATTCTGATGTGGATGCGGTGGTGGAGTCAAGCGCAGGACACAGAAGAATAGTCAAGACGATCTTTACTAAATACTTAGTAAGGCACACACAAAATAATCAGCCTCCCAAAAAAACACACGAGGTGTAACAAAATACACGAGTGCGTAAAATACCCACTAAGGCCAAGGACACAGAACCTAAACATGCAGACAGGCGGACAATAACACACAACATGCAAACCTAACAAAGGGGAACTTATAGGAGACATAATCATGACAGAATACGAGACAGGTGCACCAACTAGACATAACCAAACAAACATCGAAAACATCAAGCGGTAGTAGCTAGTACTCCGGGGACGATGAATGCCGAAGCCTGCCCGAGCAAGGAGGAGGAGCAGCCTCGGCGGTCTCCGTGACATTACAGTTCTATTTGATTGGGAGCATTGGGCGGACTTGAGCTGAGCAAGGCTGCCGTGGAAGAGCCAGTGGATTAGGAGATTAATGGGAGAATGGTGTTTGAAGCCAAGCAGTCAGGAAGACATGTAGATCCCTCAAATCTGTCACTGCTTTTCTCTCAGCTCAGAGGACTCCTTGTGTATGTGTGCCCTTACAAAAAAACAGTGAGTGTGAGAGGGTGGTGTTAACATGTTGCAGTAGCAATGCCATACGGTAAAAAGGTTATCAACTCCATTATTATTGTAGTCCATGGTGTTGCACTGATACAGTGCCTTGCAAAAGTATTCATCCCGTTTGGCGTTTTTCCTATTTTGTTGCATTAGAACCTGTAATTTAAATGGATTTTAATTTGGATTTCATGTAATGGACATACACACAATAGTTAAAATTGGTGAAGTGAAATAAAAAAAATTACTTGTTAAAAAAAATTCAAAAAAATAAATAACGGAAAAGTGGAGCGTGCATATGTATTCACCCCCTTTGCTAAGAATCCCCTAAATAAGATCTGGTGCAACCAATTACCTTCAGAAGTCACATAATTAGTTAAATAAAGTCCACCTGTGTGCAATCTAAGTGTCACATGATCTGTCACATGATCTCAGTATATATACACCTGTTCTGAAAGGCCCCAGAGTCTGCAACACCACTATGCATTTACATTTACATTTAAGTCATTTAGCAGACGCTCTTATCCAGAGCGACTTACAAATTGGTGCATTCACCCTATAGCCAGTGGGTTAACCACTTTACAATATTTTTTTTATTTTTATTTTTATTTTTTTTTGGGGGGGGGGCGGGGGGTAGAATGATTACTTCATCCTATCCCAGGTATTCCTTAAAGAGGTGGGGTTTCAAATGTCTCCGGAAGGTGGTGAGTGACTCCGCTGTCCTGGCGTCGTGAGGGAGCTTGTTCCACCATTGGGGTGCCAGAGCAGCGAACAGTTTTGACTGGGCTGAGCGGGAACTATGCTTCCGCAGAGGAAGGGGAGCCAGCAGGCCAGAGGTGGATGAATGCAATGCCCTCGTTTGGGTGTAGGGACTGATCAGAGCCTGAAGGTACGGAGGTGCCGTTCCCCTCACTGCTCCATAGGCAAGCACCATGGTCTTGTCTATGCAAGGGGCACCACCAAGCAAGCGGCACCATGAAGACCAAGGAGTTCTCCAAACAGGTCAGGGACAAAGTTGTGGAGAAGTACAGATCAGGGTTGGGTTATAAAAACATATTCGAAACTTTGAACATCCCACGGAGCACCATTAAATCCATTATTAAAAAATGGAAAGAATATGGCACCACAACAAACCTGCCAAGAAAGGGCCGCCCATCAAAACTCACAGACCAGGCAAGGAGGGCATTAATCAGAGAGGCAACAAAGAGACCAAAAATAACCCTGAAGGAGCTGCAAAGCTCCACAGCGGAGATTGGAGTATCTGTCCATAGGACCACTTTAAGACGTACACTCCACAGAGCTGGGCTTTACGGAAGAGTGGCCAGAAAAAAGCCATTGCTTCAAGAAAAAAATAAGCAAACACGTTTGGTGTTCGCCAAAAGTCATGTGGGAGACTCCCCAAACATATGGAAGAAGGTACTCTGGTCAGATGAGACTAAAATTGAGCTTTTTGGCCATCAACGAAAACGCTATGTCTGGTGCAAACCCAACACCTCTCATCACCCCGAGAACACCATCCCCACAGTGAAGCGTGGTGGTGGCAGCATCATGCTGTGGGGGTGTTTTTCATCGGCAGGGACTTGGAAACTGGTCCAAATTAAAGGAATGATGGATGGCGCTAAATACAGGGAAATTCTTAAGGGAAACCTGTTTCAGTCTTCCAGAGATTTGAGACTGGGACGGAGGTTCACCTTCCAGCAGGACAATGACCCTAAGCATACTGCTAAAGCAACACTCGAGTGGTTTAATGGGAAACATTTTAATATCTTGGAATGGCCTAGTCAAAGCCCAGACCTCAATCCAATTGAGAATCTGTGGTATGACTTCAAGATTGCTGTACACCAGCGGAACCCATCCAACTTGAAGGAGCTGCAGCAGTTCTGCCTTGAAGAATGGGAAGAAATCCCAGTGGCTAGATGTGCCAAGCTTATAGAGACATACCCCAAGAGACTTGCAGCTGTAATTGCTGCAAAAGGTGGCTCTACAAAGTATTGACTTTGGGCGAGGTGAATAGTTATGCACGCTTAAGTTTTCTTTTTTTTGGTCTTATTTCTTGTTTGTTTCTAAATAAAAAATATTTTGCATATTCAAAGTAGTAAGCATGTTGTGTAAATCAAATGATACAAACCCCCCAAAAATCTAATTTAATTCCAGGTTGTAAGGCAACTAAATAGGAAAAATGCCAAGGGGGTTGAATACTTTCGCAAGCCAATGTATACAGTACCAGTCAAAAGTTTGGACACACCTACTCATTCAAGGGTTTTTCTTTATTTGTACTATTTTCTACATTGTAGAATAATAGTGAAGACATCAAAACTATGAAATAACACATATGGAATCATGTGGTAACCAAAAAAGTGTTCAACAAATCAAAAAATATTTTATATTTCAGATTCTTCAAAGTAGCCACCCATTGCCTTGATGACAGCTTTCACACTCTTGGCATTGTCTCAACCAGCTTCACCTGGAATGCTTTTCCAACAGTCTTGAAGGAGTTCCCACATATGAAGCACTTGTTGGCTGCTTTTCCTTCACTCTGCGGTCCATCTCATCCCATACCATCTCAACTGGGTTGAGGTCTGGTGATTGTGGAGGCCAGGTCATCTGATGCACACTCCATCACTCTCCTTCTTGGTAAAATAGCCCTTACACAGCCTGGAGGTGTGTTGGGTCATTGTCCTGTTGAAAAACAAATGATAGTCCCAATAAGCGCAAACCAGATGGGATGGCGTATTGCTGCAGAATGCTGTGGTAGCCATGCTGGTAATAAATTGGAAGAAAAACCCATTGGCTTCTCCCCTGGGAGGGTTCTAATACCGCCAGTTGCAAAAGCACACGTGAAACTTAAAAAATGAAATGTGAAATGTTGGGAAACCTCGTGAAGAATGTACATGTGAAACTTCACACGTGTCTGGCTCATACGTGTCCGGAAACCACATGTTTTTTCTCTTTTTTTTTTGTAAGGGTTTGTGTGTGTCTGTGTATGTGTGTGTTTATGGGGAGGGAATAAATAATGGGGAGTAAATAAATAATGGTTATTAATTTGTCACGCCTCCCTTGGAGGTCTGGAGAATTATGTATTGCAAAAATGATTTAAATGGTCTGATGGCTTCCAGCGGCAGAATTCTGAAAGTGGATTATGCTGGTAAAGTCAAACGTCACAACATGTTCTAAACCGCTCTGGTGACTTTGGTGACTCTGGTGACTTTTTTCCTTGTCTCCATTCGTCCACATGGCTGCTCTTTGCTACGACCGAAAATATTGTGAGGATTGCCCATTATTTTGTTTTTGTAAGGACCCAAAAAACGAATGCAGTGGGAGAACCTATTCAAGTAAGTAAATACATTTCTAAAATGTAAAAAAACATGATGTATTATTATCTAGCTGACTACACTAGGCCACTTTGTAGGCTAACTCAACTGAGCTACTAGCTAGCTAACTAACTATTCACACTGTTTAGCTAAGTGAATTAAATGTAATCAGCTAGCTAACTTCCTATTAGCTAGCCATCTTGATGTAATTAATCATTGTAAATTAAAAACACAGTCTCCAAATGCATTTGTAGATAACAGCCATGGAAGAGGGTGAAATTGCAGCTCCAGCTGTCAGTAAAGGGAGAGTGTAGGCTACTGGATAGGGCAGGTCATTGTGTAATTTTATGAAAAGATTCTCCAGTTCCAGTCCCTAGATTGTTAACCTTTGAAGACAGAGAGACAATAGCAACATAATATTCGGTGCTGTCTAATTTGAGTGTAATGAAGCCTTTCTTTGTGATGTTTTCTGTCCTCAGATATGGAAAGCTGTGAAAGCCTGTTTTCAGATGAAGAGAGAGGTCCCAATGAATGTCCCGAGAGAGTAAGGGAATATCCTACAGTGAGGGAAAAAAGTAATTGATCCCCTGCTGATTTTGTACGTTTGCCCACTGACAAAGAAACGATCGGTCTATAATTTTAATGGTAGGTTTATTTGAACAGTGAGAGACAGAATAACAACAACAAAAATCCAGAAAAACGCATGTCAAAAATGTTATAAATTGATTTGCATTTTAATGAGGGAAATAAGTATTTGACCCCCTCTGAATCAGAAAGATTTCTGGCTCCCAGGTGTCTTTTATACAGGTAACGAGCTGAGATTAGGAGCACACTCTTAAAGGGAGTGCTCCTAATCTCAGTTTGTTACCTGTATAAAAGACACCTGTCCACAGAAGCAATCAATCAATCAGATTCCAAACTCTCCACCATGGCCAAGACCAAAGAGCTCTCCAATGATGTCAGGGACAAGATTGTAGACGTACACAAGGCTGGAATGGGCTACAAGACCATCGCCAAGCAGCTTGGTGAGAAGGTGACAACAGTTGGTGTGATTATTCGCAAATGGAAGAAACACAAAAGAACTGTCAATCTCCCTCGGCCTGGGGCTCCATGCAAGATCTCACCTCGTGGAGTTGCAATGATCATGAGAACGGTGAGGAATCAGCCCAGAACTACACGGGAGGATCTTGTCAATGATCTCAAGGCAGCTGGGACCATAGTCACCAAGAAAACAATTGGTAACACACTACGCCGTGAAGGACTGAAATCCTGCAGCGCCCGCAAGTTCCCCCTGCTCAAGAAAGCACACATACAGGCCCGTCTGAAGTTTGCCAATGAACATCTGAATGATTCAGAGGATAACTGGATGAAAGTGTTGTGGTCAGATGAGACCAAAATGGAGCTCTTTGGCATCAACTCAACTCGCCGTGTTTGGAGGAGGAGGAATGCTGCCTATGACCCCAAGAACACCATCCCCACCGTCAAACATGGAGGTGGAAACATTATGCTTTGGGGGTGTTTTTCTGCTAAGGGGATAGGACAACTTCACCACATCAAAGGGACGATGGACGGGGCCATGTACCGTCAAATCTTGGGTCGTGGATGGGTATTCCAGCATGACAATGACCCAAAACACACGGCCAAGGCAACAAAGGAGAGGCTCAAGAAGAAGCACATTAAGGTCCTGGAGTGGCCTAGCCAGTCTCCAGACCTTAATCCCATAGAAAATCTGTGGAGGGAGCTGAAGGTTCGATTTGCCAAACGTCAGCCTCGAAACCTTAACGACTTGGAGAAGATCTGCAAAGAGGAGTGGGACAAAATCCCTCCTGAGATGTGTGCAAACCTGGTGGCCAACTACAAGAAACGTCTGACCTCTGTGATTGCCAACAAGGGTTTTGCCACCAAGTACTAAGTCATGTTTTGAAGAGGGGTCAAATACTTATTTCCCTCATTAAAATGCAAATCAATTTATAACATTTTTGACATGCGTTTTTCTGGATTTTTTTGTTGTTATTCTTTCTCTCACTGTTCAAATAAACCTACCATTAAAATTATAGACTGATCATGTCTTTGTCAGTGGGCAAACGTACAAAATCAGCAGGGGATCAAATACTTTTTTCCCTCACTGTATATGCTATGGGTTATATGTGTAGGCCTACCTATGTTAGCAAATGTTGTTTACAAAAATACAGTTAAACATCACACACAATTTTTACTAGGATTAAATGTCAGGAATTGTGAAAAACTGAGTCTAAATGTATTTGGCTAAGGTGTATGTAAACTTCCGACTTCAACTGTATCTATTTTATTTGATTGTCACTCTCTCTCAGTATATCAGCAATGTGAATCCATTTTGCAGCTTATCATATGGCATGCATCGGCAATGCAGCCGTAGATCCACAGTATGATGGCATTACTGGCCTTATGGGCATTTGTCATCTGAAGCAGAGAATAGCTCAACTCTCACATTGTTTATATGTTGAGCTATACACTGAGTATATGAAACATTAGGAACACCTTCCTAATATTGAGTTGAACCCCCCTTTTGCCCTCAGAACAGCCTCAATTCGTCGGGGCATGAACTCTACAAGGTGTCGAAAGCAATCCACAGGGATGCTATCCCATATTGACTCCAATGCTTCCCACAGTTCTGTCAAGTTGTCTGGATGTCCTTTGGGTGGTGGACCATTCTTGATACACACGTGAAACTGTTGAGCGTGAAAAACCTAGCAATGTTGCAGTTCTTGACACAAACCGGTGTGCCTGGCCTACCATACCCCGTTCAAAGGCACTTACATTTTTTGTCTTGCCCATTCACCCTCTGAATGGCACGTATACACAATCTCAATTGTCTCAAGGCTTAAAAATCCTTCTTTAACCTGTCTCCTCCCCTTCATCTACACTGATTGAAGTGGATTTAACAAGTAGACAATGTACAGTATATGAGGCAAACCATATACCAGATTTTGTACATGCCTTTTTAGTGCTGACATATAAAATTGTTTAGTGCGAATCCAACCCTTTAGGTACAGTATAAAAATAAGGAGATGACAATTAGGCTACAGGAGATGAGCATTACAGGTAACATTTATTAGGTCCATTTTATTTTATTTTATTCATTTTAGCAATGTTGCTTGCAAAATGAGTGCAGTTGTTTCCATAGATAGACAGTACATGGTTGCTCTATGTATCACTGACCCTGGATAAGCTAGTGACTGGGCTAACACAGCTAACCTTTTAGGTCAATAATATGCTGTGTTTATTATACTGAACAAAAATATAAACCAAATCAAATCCAAATGTATTTGCCACATGCGCCGAATACAACAGGTGTAGACATTACCGTGAAATGCTTACTTACAGCTCTTAACCAACAATGCATTTATTTTTTAATAAAAAAGTAAAATAAAACAACAACAACAAAAAAGTGTTGAGAAAAAAAGAGCAGAGGTAAAATAAAATAACAGTAGGGAGGCTATATACAGGGGGGTAGCGGTGCAGAGTCAATGTGCGGGGGCACCGGCTAGTTGAGGTAGTTGAGGTAATATGTACATGTGGGTAGAGTTAAAGTGACTATGCATAAATAATTAACAGAGTAGCAGCAGCGTAAAAAGATGGGGTGGAGGTGGGGGGGCAGTGCAAATAGTCAGGGTAGCCATGATTAGCTGTTCAGGAGTCTTATGGCTTGGGGGTAGAAGCTGTTGAGAAGCCTTTTGGGCCTAGACTTGGCGCTCCGGTACCGCTTGCCGTGCGGTAGCAGAGAGAACAGTCTATGACTAGGGTGGCTGGAGTCTTTGACAATTTTGAGGGCCTTCCTCTGACACCGCCTGGTATAGAGGTCCTGGATGGCAGGAAGCTTGGCCCCAGTGATGTACTGGGCCGTACGCACTACCCTCTGTAGTGCCTTGCTGTCGGAGGCCGAGCAGTTGCCATACCAGGCGGTGATGCAACCAGTCAGGATGCTCTCGATGGTGCAGCTGTATAACCTTTTGAGGATCTGAGGACCCATGCCAAATCTTTTCAGTCTCCTGAGGGGGAATAGGCTTTGTCGTGCCCTCTTCATGACTGGCTTGGTGTGTTTGGACCGTTGATAGTTCGTTGGTGATATGGACACCAAGGAACTTGAAGCTCTCAACCTGTTCCACTACAGCCCCGTCGATGAGAATGGGGGCGTGCTCAGTCCTCTTTTTTTTCCTGTAGTCCACAATCATCTCCTTTGTCTTGGTCACGTTGAGGGAGAGGTTGTTATCCTGGCACCATACGGCCAGGTCTCTGACCTCCTCCCTATAGGCTGTCTCATTGTTGTCGGTGATCAGGCCTACCACTGTTGTGTCGTCTGCAAACTTAATGATGGTGTTGGAGTCGTGCCTTAGCTTAGTGATGAGCTTTGAGGGCACTATGGTGTTGAACGCTGAGCTGTAGTCAATGAATAGCATTCTCACGTAGGTGTTCCTCTTGTCCAGATGGGAAAGGGCAGTGTGGAGTGCAATAGAGATTGCATCATCTGTGGATCTGTTGGGGCGGTATGCAAATTGGAGTGGGTCTAGGGTTTCTGGGATAATGGTGTTGATGTGAGCCATGACCAGCCTTTCAAAGCACTTCATGCCTACAGACGTCAGTGCTACGGGTCGGTAGTCATTTAGGCAGGTTATCTTAGTGTCCTTGGGCACGGGGACTAAGTGGTCTGCTTGAAACATGTTGGTATTACAGACTCAGTCAGGGACATGTTGAAAATGTTGGTGAAGACACTTGCCAGTTGGTCAGCACATGCTCGGAGTACACGTCCTGGTAATCCGTCTGGCCCTGCGGCCTTGTGAATGTTGACCTGCTTAAAAGTCTTACTCACATTGGCTACGGAGAGCGTGATCACATAGTCATCCGGAACAGCTGGTGCTCTCATGCATGCTTCAGTGTTGCTTGCCTCAAAGCGAGCATAGAAGTGGTTTAGCTCGTCTGGTAGGCTTGTGTCACTGGGTAGCTCGCGGCTGTGCTTCCCTTTGTAGTCTGTATTAGTTTTCAAGCCCTGCCACATCCGACGAGCGTCAGAGCCGGTGTAGTACGATTCAATCTTAGTCCTGTATTGACTCTTTGCCTGTTTGATGGTTCGTCGGAGGGCATAGTGGGATTTCTTATAAGCGTCCGGGTTAGAGTCCCGCTCCTTGAAAGCGGCAGCTCTACCCTTTAGCTCAGTGCGGATGTTGCCTGTAATCCATGGCTTCTGGTTGGGGTATGTATGTATGGTCACTGTGGGGACGACGTCATCAATGCACTTATTGATGAAGCCAGTGACTGATGTGGTGTACTCCTCAATGCTATCTGAAGAATCCCATAACATGTTCCAGTCTGTGCTAGCAAAACAGTCCTGTAGCTTAGCATCTGCTTCATCTGACCACTTTTTTATTAACCGAGTCACTGGTGCTTCCTGCTTTAGTTTTGGCTTATAAGCAGGAATCAGGAGGATAGAGTTATGGTCAGATTTGCCAAATGGAGAGCGAGGGAGAGCTTTGTATGCGTCTCTGTGTGTGGAGTAAAGGTGGTCTAGAGTTTTTTTTCCTCTGGTTGCATTTAACAAAGATTTTACTGAGTTACAGTTCGTATAAGAAAATCAGTCAATTGAAATGAATTCATTAGGCTCTCATCTATGGATTTCACATGACTGGGAATACAGATATGCATCTGTTGGTCACAGATACCTTTTAAAAAAGGTAGGGGGGTGGATCTGAAAACCAGTCAGTATCTGGTGTGACCACAATTTGCCTCAAGTAGCGTGACACATCTTCTTCACATAGATTTGATTAGGCCTGTGGAATGTTGTCCCACTCCTCTTCAATGGCTGTGCAAAGTTGCTGGATATTGGCAGGAACTGGAACACGCTGTTGTACACGTCGATCCAGAGCATCCCAAACATGCTCAATGGGTGACATGTCTGGTGAGTATGCAGGCCATGGAAGAACTGGGACATTTTCAGCTTCCAGGAATTGTGTACAGATCCTTGCGACATGGGGTCTTGCATTATCATGCTGAAACATGAGGTGATGGTGGCGGATGAGTGGCACGACAATGGGCCTCAGGATCTCGTCACTGTATCTGTGCATTCAAATTGCCATTGATAAAATACAAATGTATTCGTTGTCTGCAGCTTATGTCTGCCGATAACATAACCCCACCGCCATCATGGGGCACTCTGTTCACAACGTTGACATCAGCAAACCTGTCGCCCACACAACTCCATACACGTGGTCTGTGGTTGTGACGCCGGTTGGACATACTGCCAAATTCTCTGAAACAACGATGGAGGCGGCTTATGGTAGAGAAATGAACATTACATTCTCTGGCAACAGCTCTGGTGGACCTTCCTGCAGTCAGCATGCTAATTGCACTCTCCCTCAAAACTTGTGACATCTGTGGCATTGTGTTGTATGACAAAACTGCACATTTTAGAGTGGCCTTTTATTATCCCCAGCACAAGGTGCACCTGTGTAATGATCATGCTGTTTAATCAGCTTCTTGATATGCCACACCTGTCAGGGGGATGGATTATCTTGGCAAAGGAGAAATGCTCACTAACAGGGGTGGAGCTCCGCCCAAACAAGGCATTTGAATGGTTTGACTTGTTGCAGGGCATCACTGTTTTACACTGGGTTCCGACCCCTCTTTAGCTGATTTCTGCCATGGAACTTCCCCAGGCTTCCCGTTTTAGGGAACCTGGTTCGCGGCGGGGCTAGCGAGGCAATAGTACAGATTTCTCTCTCTGACCCTCCAGCTGTGTGTGTGTGTGTGTGTCTGTGTGTGCGTGGAGAGCCCACTTGGGAGCCAGGCCGACACACTGGGGAGCCAGGCCCAGCCAATCAGAATGAGTTTTTCCCCACAAAAGGGCTTTATTACAGACAGAAATAATCCTCTGTGTGTGTTTGTGTGAGTGTGCGTGTCCGTGTGTGCGTGGAGAGGGAGACAGAGAAAGTGTTAAATGGGAGAGATAGAAAGAGCAGAGTCCAGTCTCTTGTCAGTCAGAAACGTTTCAGCACCATGGACAGAGCAAGAGAGCAAAACCCTCCATCTGGAATCCATTAGATTCATACAATATTACTGAAACCCACTGGCATTCACTCCAATTGAATAACATCCCATATCAATTATTATTGTACAATAATTGTACAGTATTCCCCCAATATTCCCCCAAACAGCCAGGAGTCAAAGTCAAACTTAATTTGTAACTTCTAATAATTTATGTAGGAATTGAGATCATCTTTACCTGATCTGAGACCTGCTCTTACTGTAACATATGAATTTAGCCTCTAGCAAGAACAGGAATAACAGGCTTTTTGAGGCTCTGTCAATCCCAGTAGGATTTACAGTTGAAGTCGGAAGTTTACGTACACTTAGGTTGGAGTCATTAAAACTCATTTTTCAACCACTCCACAAATTTCTTGTTAACAAACTATAGTTTTGGCAAGTCGGTTAGGACATCTACTTCGTGCATGACACAAGTCATTTTTCCAACATTTGTTTACAGACAGATTATTTCACTTATAATTCACTGTATCACAATTCCAGTGGGTCAGAAGTTTACATACACTAAGTTGACTGTGCCTTTATTCCAGAAAATGATGTCATGGCTTTAGAAGCTTCTGATAGGCTAATTGACATCATTTGAGTCAATTGGAGGTGTACCTGTGGATGTATTTCAAGGCCTACCTTCAAACTCAGTGCCTCTTTGCTTGACATCATGGGAAAATCAAAAGAAATCAGCCAAGACCTCAGACATTTTTTTGTAGACCTCCACAAGTCTGGTTCATCCTTGGGAGCAATTTCCAAACGCCTGAAGGTATCACGTCTGTACAAACAATAGTACGCAGGTATAAACACCATGGGACCATGCAGCCATCATACCGCTCAGGAAGGAGATGCGTTCTGTCTCCTAGAGATGAACGTACTTTCGTGCGAAAAGTGCAAATCAATCCCAGAACATCTCAAGACATCAGTCAGGAAGTTAAAGCTTGGTCGCAAATGGGTCTTCCAAATGGACAATGACCCCAAGCATACTTCCAAAGTTGTGGCAAAATGGCTTAAGGACATCAAAGTCAAGGTATTGGAGTGGCCATCACAAAGCCCTGACCTCAATCCTATAGAACATTTGTGGGCAGAACTGAAAAAGCGTGTGCAAGCAAGGAGGCCTAGAAACCTGACTCAGTTACACCAGCTCTGTCAGGAGGAATGGGCGAAAATTCACCCAACTTATTGTGGGAAGCTTGTGGAAGGCTACCCGAAACTGTGGGAAGCTTGTGGAAGGCTACTTTGACCCAAGTTAAACAATTTAAAGGCAATGCTACCAAATACTAATTGAGTGTATGTAAACTTCTGACCCACTGGGAATGTGATGAAAAAAATAAAAGCTGAAATAAATAATTCTCTCTACTATTTTTCTGACATTTCACATTCTTAAAATAAAGTGGTGATCCTAACTGACCTAAGACAGGGAATTTTTACTAGGATTAAATGTCAGGAATTGTGAAAAACTGAGTTTATGTCACACCCTGGCTCTGGGACTCTATATGTTGAGCCAGGGTGTGTTCATTCTGTGGTGTTCATTCTAGTTTGTTGTATTCTATGTTTGCCTGAGTGACTCCCAATCAGAGGCAACGAGTGTCAGCTGTTGGCTGGTTGTCTCTGATTGGGAGCCATATTTAAACTGACTGTTTTCCCTTTGTGTTTGTGGGTTTTTGTTCCGTGTTCGGTCATTGTCACCGTGGACTTCACGAGTCGTTTCTTGTTTTGTTTATGGTAGATTATCACAAAAGATAATAAAGTTCACCATGTTCGTTCAACACGCTGCGCATTGGTCTCTCCCTGACGATCGTGACAGAAAAACCCACCATGCAACGAACAAGCAGCGTGTCCAGGGGCAGCTCTTGGGCTGGACATGGGAGGAAGCGCCGGGAGAAGAGACGGTGGAGGCGCGCCGTAGAGAGGAGCAACGGCGTGATCAGGGTCGTCGTCGGGCGGTCGAGAGGCAACCCCAGAACATTTTTAGGGGGGCACACGGCATGGACGACGGGGCTGACGGAGGCAAAAAGGGGCGGATTCTGGAGGCCACCAGGTTACGGATACACCGCCCTGTACGTCCCTGTGCGGATGCCTCACACAGAGTGTGTGAGGGTAGGCATTCAGCCAGGACGGGTGGTGGCCGCTCTTCACTCCAGGGCTCCTATCCGTCTCCACAGCCCGGTTCGGCCTGTCCCTGCTCCACGCACCAAGCCTACGGTGTGCGTCGCCAGCCCAGTCCGGCCAGTCCCTGCTCCACGCACCAAGCCTACGGTGTGCGTCGCCAGCCCGGTCCGGCCTGTCCCTGCTCCACGCACCAAGCCTACGGTGTGCGTCGCCAGCCCAGTCCGGCCAGTCCCTGCTCCACGCACCAAGCCTACGGTGTGCGTCGCCAGCCCAGTCTGGCCAGTCCCTGCTCCACGCACCAAGCCTACGGTGTGCGTCGCCAGCCCGGTCCGGCCTGTCCCTGCTCCACGCACCAAGCCTACTGTGCGCGTCGCCAGCCCGGCCCGGCCTGTTCCTGCCACTCGCACCAAGTATACGGTGCGCGTCGCCAGCCCGGCCCGGCCTGTTCCTGCCACTGCACCAAGTATACGGTGCGCGTCGCCAGCCCGGCCCGGCCTGTTCCTGCCACTCGCACCAAGTATACGGTGCGCGTCGCCAGCCCGGCCCGGCCTGTTCCTGCCACTCGCACCAAGTATACGGTGCGCGTCGCCAGCCCGGCCCGGCCTGTTCCTGCCACTCGCACCAAGTCTATGGTGCGCGTCGCCAGCCCGGCCCGGCCTGTTCCTGCCACTCGCACCAAGTCTACGGTGCGCGTCGCCAGCCCGGCCCGGCCTGTTCCTGCCACTCGCACCAAGCCAGGGGTGCGCGTCGTCAGCCTGGTAAGGCCCGTTCCTCCTCCACGCACCAAGCCAGGGGTGCGCGTCGTCAGTCCAGCACAACCCGTGCCTGGGTCACCGGTGCCTGGTAAGGTACCGGTCAACTGCTCCACTATGGAGCTGAAGCTAACCGCTCCTGCTAAGTCCAGTTCGGCTCCAGCCGGCGGGGCCAGACTGGACCAGGGGCGCTATGGGGGGTGTATTGGAGGGTGGTGGTCAAGGCCGGAGCCAGAACCGCCGCCGAGGAGGTATGCCCGCCCAGCCATCCCCTGTTTTGTTTAGTTGAGGCGCGGTCGCAGTCCGCGCCTTTAGGGGGGGGTACTGTCACACCCTGGCTCTGGGACTCTATATGTTGAGCCAGGGTGTGTTCATTCTGTGGTGTTCATTCTAGTTTGTTGTATTCTATGTTTGCCTGAGTGACTCCCAATCAGAGGCAACGAGTGTCAGCTGTTGGCTGGTTGTCTCTGATTGGGAGCCATATTTAAACTGTCTGTTTTCCCTTTGTGTTTGTGGGTTTTTGTTCCGTGTTCGGTCATTGTCACCGTGGACTTCACGAGTCGTTTCTTGTTTTGTTTATGGTAGATTATCACAAAAGATAAAGTTCACCATGTTCGTTCAACACGCTGCGCATTGGTCTCTCCCTGACGATCGTGACAGTTTAAATGTATTTGGCTAAGGTGTATGTAAACTTCCGACTTCAACTGTAGCTGCCAATCATACCATCTACTGATAAAACCTGGAAGTAGATACAGTAGAGCCATGTGAAGTCTGATAATGTAGTCTCATGTGTCAAACTTATTCCACGGAGGGCCGAGTGTCTCTGGGTTTTCGCTCTTCCCTTGTATTTGATTAATGAATCAAGGTCACTAATTAGTAAAGAACTCCCGTCACCTGGTTGTCTATATCTAAATTGAAAGAAACAACAAAAACCTGCAGACACTAGGCCCTTCATGGAATGAGTTTGACACCCCTGATGTAAGTAGTGTACTAGTGTAGGGGCTGTTCAGAACTCGTCATTCCCGTCCTCACAGTGAAATGTCCTCTCCCAGGACTGTAGCATAGCACCATGTTACAGTAATGAGTGTAACAGCTGAACGACTCCCCAGCACTGTTTTCTCAGACACAGGAACAGATTTTTTCCGGGAAGCAGAAATTGTCCTTTCATCCTGAATTTTTTTGAGTCGCTTAGCAACAGGTTTGCAGGATGAGTGAAGCTCAGTTCAGCAGCAAGGGGACGGGGGGGAGTTCAGCCATGTGTGTTATCATGACAGGGTGTTGGAGAGGGGTGTGTGTGTGTATATATGAATGTATGTGTTCATACTGCAACAGTGGAGGCTGGTGGGAGGTGCTATAAGAGGATGGGCTTATTATAATGGCTGGAATGAAATAGAACGAATTCCATGTGTTTGATGTGTTTGATACAGTTCCTTTCATTCCATTCCAGCCATTACAAAGAGCCTGTCCTCCTCTGTGAAGCATTTATTTGGGCTGCAATTTCTGAGGCTGGTAACTCTAATAAACTTATCTTCTGCAGCAGAGGTAAGTCTGGGTCTTCCATTCCTGTGGCGGTCCTCATGAGAGCCAGTTTTATCATAGCACTTGATGGTTTTTGCGACTGCACTTGAAGAAACTTGAATGTGTTACTGTAAGAACAGGTCTCGGATCAGGTAAAAATGATCTCAATTCCTACCTAAATTATTAGAAGCTACAAATGAAGTTTGACTTCGACTCCTGGCTGTTTGGGGGAATATTGGGGGAATACTGTACAATTATTGTACAATAATAATTGATATGGGATGTTATTCAATTGGAGTGAATGCCAGTGGGTTTCGGTAATATTGTATGAATCTAATGGATTACAGATGGAGGGTTTTGCTCTCTTGCTCTGTCCATGGTGCTGAAACGTTTCTGACTGACAAGAGACTGGACTCTGCTCTTTCTATCTCTCCCATTTAACACTTTCTCTGTCTCCCTCTCCACGCACACACGGACACGCACACTCACACAAACACACACAGAGGATTATTTCTGTCTGTAATAAAGCCCTTTTGTGGGGAAAAACTCATTCTGATTGGCTGGGCCTGGCTCCCCAGTGGGTCGGCCTTGCTCCCATGTCACGCTCTGGCTCCGGGACTGTGTAGTTTGAGCCAGGGTGTATTCATTTGGTTGTGTTGGGTATAGGGTGTGTTCATTTGGTTGTGTTTGGGTTTGGTTGTAGTGTCTTGTCTCGTCATGTGACTCCCAATCGGAGGTAACGAGTGTCAGCTGTCGGCTCGTTATCTCTGATTGGGAGCCATATTTAAACTGTCAGTGTTCACCTTAGGGTTGTGGGTTTTTGTTCCATGTTTCAGTCTGTGTACTGAGGACTTCACTATCCGTCATTGTTTATTGTTTTCTCGTTCGTGCACTTTAACTTTAATAAAGTCATGTTCGCTACAAACGCTGCGCTTTGGTCCACTCCTTCCGTAGACGGCCGTGACAGAAAAACCCACCAAAAAAGGACCAAGCAGCGTGTCCAGGAGCAAGGAGACTGGACATGGGAGGAAGCGCCGGGTAAGGAGATCGAGAGGCTGGCGATGGCCCAGGTGGGCAAATCGTGGTCCTGGGAGGACATGCTCGGGGGCAAGGGACCTTGGGGGAGGATCAAGGCCCTGGCGAGAGAGGAGCAACGGCGTCAGCAGGGCCATCGTCGGAGGGACGAGAGGCAACCCCAAAAAGTTTTTTGGGGGGCACATGGCTTAGGCGGCTGGGCAGCAGGAGGCTGCCACAGGGAGACGTGGAGAGAAGGCTACCGGATTACGGGAGCCATTGGCGAGTAGAGGGAGGGAAGTAGTTGAGGCACGGCGTGAGAGACTGAGGTGTGTTACCAGTCCGGTCCGGCCCGTTCCTGATCCCCGGTTAAGGCCAGTGGTGTGTGTTCCCAGTACGGACCGGCCTGTTCCTACTCCACGCACCAAGCCCACGGTGTGCGTCGCCAGTCCAGCCCGGCCGGTTCCTGCTCCACGTACTAAGCCTACGGTGTACGTCGCCAGCCCAGCCCGGCCTGTTCCTGCTTCTCGCATCAAGCCTACGGTGTGCGTCGCCAGCCCAGCCCGGCCTGTTCCTGCTCCACGCACAGAACCTACGGTGTGCGTCGTCAGCCCAGCCCGGCCTGTTCCTGCTCCACGCACAGAGCCTACGGTGCGCGTCGCCAGCCCGACCCGGCCTGTTCCTGCCACTCGCACCAAACCTACGGTGCGCGTCGCCAGCCCGGTCCGGCCTGTTCCTGCCACCCGCACCAAGTCTACGGTGCGCGTCGCCAGCCCGACCCGGCCTGTTCCTGCCACTCGCACCAAACCTACGGTGCGCGTCGCCAGCCCGGTCCGGCCTGTTCCTGCCACCCGCACCAAGTCTACGGTGGCGCGTCGCCAGCCCGACCCGGCCTGTTCCTGCCACTCGCACCAAACCTACGGTGCGCGTCGCCAGCCCGGTCCGGCCTGTTCCTGCCACTCGCACTAAGCCAGGGGTGCGAGAAGTCAGCCTGGTAAGGCCCGTTCCTCCTCCACGCACAAAGCCAGGGGTGCGAGTCGTCAGCCTGGTAAGGCCCGTTCCTCCTCCACGCACCAAGCCTACGGGGTGCGTCGTCAGCCCTGTCCGGCTCGTTCCTGCTCTCCGCACCAAGTCTGTGGTGCGCGTCGCCAGCCCATTCCGGTCCATTCCTGTTCCATGCACCAAGCCAGGGGCAAGTGTCGTCAGTCCGGCTCCGGCCAGCGGGGCTAGACAGGACCAGGGGTACTTTGGGGGGTTGGAGAGGAAGTATGGATCAAGGCCGGAGCCAGAACCACCGCCGAGGAGGTATGCCCACCCAGCCCTCCCTTGTTTAGCCCTTATTGAGGCGCGGTCGCAGTCCGCGCCTTTAGGGGGGGGTACTGTCACGCTCTGGCTCCGGGACTGTGTAGTTTGAGCCAGGGTGTATTCATTTGGTTGTGTTGGGTATAGGGTGTGTTCATTTGGTTGTGTTTGGGTTTGGTTGTAGTGTCTTGTCTCGTCATGTGACTCCCAATCGGAGGTAACGAGTGTCAGCTGTCGGCTCGTTATCTCTGATTGGGAGCCATATTTAAACTGTCAGTGTTCACCTTAGGGTTGTGGGTTTTTGTTCCATGTTTCAGTCTGTGTACTGAGGACTTCACTATCCGTCATTGTTTATTGTTTTCTCGTTCGTGCACTTTAACTTTAATAAAGTCATGTTCGCTACAAACGCTGCGCTTTGGTCCACTCCTTCCGTAGACGGCCGTGACATCCCAAGTGGGTGGGCCTATGCCCTCCCAGACCCACCCATGGCTGCACCCCTGCCCAGTCATGTGAAATCCATAGATTAGGACCTAATTTATTTATTTCAATTGACTGATTTCCTTATATGAACTGTAACTCAGAAAAGTATTTGAAATTGTTGCATGCTGCGTTTATATTTTTGTTCAGTATACATGCATTTTATGGACACAGTATTTGGTGGAGTATATTTAGAACAGACATTTCCATATATTTTTGTTAACTGCATGTGTGACATATCTCTACCAGTCCTATTTATGATATAATTTACAAAGATTATACCGTTTTTAATCATAAAAAGTGTTTTATTAATTAGTATATTTGAGTTTAACCGTAATATTTGTTCTGTCTTTTCTGGTGGATTAATCTGAAATTGCAACAAGCTTCCATGGCTTGTTTTAAAAATAGCGATATTTTGGAGATTATTTATTTTTAAAATAACCAAAAGTGAGAGGTTGTAATCTGAATAAAGGGAACAAAATGCCATTCTTTAACACGGGGTGAGCCATTCTTACTCATCTGCTAGAGAACCAGTTCAAATTTAAGTATAGTTTTTGTATGACTGAAGCCTTCAGTGAGAGGTCCAATGCTTTAATATTTAATAACTTCTGCCTTCCGAATTCATAATCATTATATAAATAGGCCCATTTAATTATTTCTGGCTTGTCGTTCCAAATAAAGTGAAATATTTTTGCTCATATAAATTACAAAAGCAAGTCGTTAGGTGTAGGCAGGGCCATAAGTAAATAGGTCAACTGGGATATGACAAAATAGTTAATCAGGGTGATCAGCCACGGCCTGTTCACCCCGCTACCATCCAGAAGGTGAGGACAGTACAGGTGCATCAAAGCTGGGACCGAGAGACTGAAAAACAGCTTCTATCTCAAGGCCATCAGACTGTTAAATAGCCATCACTAGCTGGCTACCACCCGGTTTACTCAACCCTGCACCTTAGAGGCTGCTGCCCTATATACTTAGACATGGAGTCACTGGTCACTTTAATAATGGAACACTAGTCACTTTAATAATGTTTACGTACTGCTTTACTCATTTCATATGTACAGTGCATTCAGAAAATATTCAGACCCCTTGACTTTTCAAGGTCCGGGCTCTGGCAGGGCCACTCAGGGACATTCAGAGACTTGTCCCGAAGCCACTCCTGCGTTGTCTTGCCTGTGTGCTTCGTGTCGTTGTCCTGTTGGAAGGTGAACCTTCATCCCAGTCTGAGGTCCTGAGCGCTCTGGAGCAGGTTTTCATCAAGGATCTCTCTGTACTTTGCTCTGTTCATCTTTCCTTCGATCCTGACTAGTCTCCCAGTCTCTGCCGCTGAAAAACATCCCCACAGCATGATGCTGCCACCACCATGCTTCACCGTAGGGATGGTACCAGGTTTCCTCCAGACGTGACGCTTGGCATTCAGGCCAAAGAGTTCAATCTTGGTTTCATCAGACCAGAGAATCTTGTTTCTCATGGTCTGAGTCCTTTAGTTGCCTTTTGGCAAACTCCAAGTGGGCTGTCATGTGCCTTTTACTGAGGACTGGCTTCCGTCTGGCCACTCTACCATAAAGGCCTGATTGGCGGAGGGCTGCAGAGATTGTTGTCCTTCTGGAAGGTTCTCCCATCTCCACAGAGGAACTCTGGAGCTCTGTCAGAGTGGCCATCGGGTTCTTGGTCACCACCCTGACCAAGGCTTTTCTCCCCTGATTGCTCAGTTTGGCCAGGCGGCCAGCTCTAGGAAGAGTCTTGATGGTTTCAAACTTCTTCCATTTAAGAATGATGGCGCCCACTGTGTTCTTGGGGACCTTCAATGTTGCAGAAATGTTTTGATACTCTTCCCCAGATCTCGACACAATCCTGTCTCGGAGCTCTACGGACAATTCCTTCGACCTCATGGCTTGGTCTTTGCTCTGACATGCACTGTCAACTTTGGGACCTTATATAAACAGCTGGGTGCCTTTCCAAATCATGTCCAATCAATTGAATTTACCACAGGTGGACTCCAATCAAGTTGTAGCAACATCTCAAGGATGATCAATGGAAACAGGATGCACCTGAGCTCAATTTCAAGTCTCATAGCAAAGGGTCTGAATACGTATGTAAATAAGGTATTTCTGTTTTTTATTTTGTATTATTTTCCAAACATTTCTAAAAACCTGTTTTCGCTTCGTCATTATGGGGTATTGTGTGTAGATTGATGAGTAAAATTTTTTATTTAATCAATTTTAGAATAAGGCTGTAATGTAACAAAATTTAGAAAATGTTAAGGGGTCTGAATACTTTCTGAAAGCTCTGTATATACTGTATTCTATTCTACTATATTTTAGTCAATGCCACTCCGACATTGCTCGTCCTAATATTTATATATTTCTTTACTTTTAGATGTGTGTGTATTGTTGTGAATTGTTAGATACAACTACACTGTTGGAGCTAGGAACACAAGCATTTCGCTACACCGGCAAGAACATCTGCTAAATATGTGTATGTGACCAATAAAATTTTATTTGATTTTATTTTATATGAATACCAGACCTGGTTTCCCAGTTTTTTCATAGTGTTCTATTGTTTCCAGTACTTGTCCTATATTATCTCCAATGTATCGTCCATGTAAAAAAAAAATGTCTGATTAGGATGAATAATATCCGACAATATCTTTTTAATTCTATGCACTATGCATTTTGCTAGAATTTTGGCATCACAACACTGAAGTGTAATGGGTCTCCAGTTTTTTAGGTGGACTGGATCTTTATATTTACCACCTGGGTCCTGTTTCAGTAATTGTGAAATCAGACCTTCTTGCTGAGTATCTGATAATCTACCATTTTTATAAGAGTAGTTAAAACATGTTAACGGTCCTTTGAGTACATCGAAACAGAAGCGTGATGGTTTGGGGATGCTTTGCTGCCTCAAGACCTGGATGATTGGCCTTAATAGAAGGAACCATGAATTCTGCTCTGTATCAGAGTATTCTACAGGAGAATGTCAAGCCATCCATCTGTGAGATGATGCTGAAGCGCAGCTGGGTCATGCAGCAAGACATTGATCCAAAATACACAATCAAGTCTACATGAAAATGGTTAAAAGCCACAAATTTGAAGTTTTGGAATGGCCTTATCAAATTCCAGACCTAATCCCAATTTGAGATGTTGTGGCAGGACTTTGAACAAGCAGTTCATGCTTGAAAACCCACAAATGTCGCTGAGTTAAAAAAGTTCTGCATGCAAGAGTGGGCCAAAATTCCTCCACAGCAATGTGAGAGACTGATCAACAACTACAGTCGTGGTCAAAGGTTTTGAGAATGACACAAATACTAATTTTCACAAAGTCTGCTGCCTCAGTTTTTATGATGGCAATTTGCATATACTCCAGAATGTTATGAAGAGTGATCAGATGAATTGCAATTAATTGCAAAGTCCCTCTTTGCCATGAAAATGAACTTAATCCCCAAAAAACATTTCCACTGCATTTCAGCCCTGCCACAAAAGGACCAGCTGACATCATGTCAGTGATTCTCTCGTTAACACAGGTGAGAGTGTTGACAAGTACAAGGCTGGAGATCACTCTGTCATGATGATTGAGTTAGAATAACAGACTGGAAGCTTTAAAAGGAGGGTGGTGCTTGAAATCATTGTTCTTCCTCTGTTAACCATGGTTACTTGCAAGGAAACACGTGCCGTCATCATTTCTTTGCACAAAAAGGGCTTCACAGGCAAGGATATTGCTGCTAGTAAGATTGCACCTAAATCAACCATTTATCGGATCATCAAGAACTTCAAGGAGAGAGGTTCAATTGTTGTGAAGAAGGCTTCAGGGCGCCCAAGAAAGTTCAGCAAGCGCCAGGACCGTCTCCTAAAGTTGATTCAGCTGCGGGATCGGGGCACCACCAGTGCAGAGCATGCTCAGGAATGGCAGCAGGCAGGTGTGAGTGCATCTGAACGCACAGTGAGGTGAAGACTTTTGGAGGATGGCCTGGTGTCAAGAAGGGCAGCGAGGAAGCCACTTCTCTCCAGGAAAAACATCAGGGACAGACTGATATTCTACAAAAGGTACAGGGATTGGACTGCTGAGGACTGGGGTAAAGTCATTTTCTCTGATGAATCCCCTTTCTGATTGTTTGGGGCGTCCGGAAAAAAGCTTGTCCGGAGAAGATAAGGTCAGTGCTACCATCAGTCCTGTGTCATGCCAACAGTAAAGCATCCTGAGACCATTCATGTGTGGGGTTGCTTCTCAGCCAAGGGAGTGGGCTCACTCACAATTTTGCCTAAGAACACAGCCATGAATAAAGAATGGTACCAACACATCCTCCGAGAGCAACTTCTCCCAACCATCCAAGAACAGTTTGGTGACGAACAATGCCTTTTCCAGCATGATGGAGAACCTTGCCATAAGGCAAAAGTGATAACTAAGTGGCTCGGGGAACAAAACATCTGAATTTTGGGTCCATGGCCAGGAAACTCCCCAGACCTTAATCCCATTGAGAACTTGTGGTCAATCCTCAAGAGGCGGGTGGACAAACAAAAACCACAAATTCTAACAAACTCCAAGCATTGATTAGGCAAGAATGGGCTGCCATCAGTCAGGATGTGGCCCAGAAGTTAATTGACAGCATGCCAGGGCGGATTGCAGAGGTCTTGAAAAAGAAGGGTCAACACTGCAAATATTGACTCTTTGCATAAACTTAATGTAATTGTCAATAAAAGCCTTTGACACTTATGAAATGCTTGTAATTATACTTCAGTATACCATAGTAACATCTGACAAAAATATCTAAAAACACTGAAGCAGAAAACTTTGTGAAGACCAATACTTGTGTCATTCTCAAAACTTTTGATCACGACTGTACAAGAAGCATTTGGTTGCAGTCATTGCAGCTAAAGGTGGCACAACCAGTTATTGAGTGTAATGTGGCAATTACTTTTTCACACAGGGGAATTGGGTGTTGCATAACTTTATTAATTAAATAAATAAAATAAGTATACATTTTTATTGTTATTTGTAAACTCAGGTTCCCTTTATCTAATATTAAGTTTTGGTTGAAGATCTGATAACATTCAGTATCAAAAATATGCAAAAATAGAGAAAATCAGAAGGGGTCCAATACTTTTTAATGGCACTGTATGTTTGTAAACTTACCATGAAGAATAACCATGATAATTGAGTGTCCATATAGCTGTACCATGATATTTGCACTGTTGCGACTAAGTACACCTCTAATTGTCCTCCAGTATTCCACCTTCTCAAATCTCCCCCCATCCAAAGTTAGGTTGTCATCCCAGTAACTGGCTGACCACCCCTGTAAACATGGATCCTAGGGCCTTTGAAAGCTAGGGGCCCGTCCTTTAAAAAGAGCACATGTTGCCACCTAGTGTACAGAACCAGATTCGCTGCCAATAGCATTTCTAACGCCTTCGCCTCGGTTGTACTGCATCTTATTTAAAAAATATATATATACACTGAACAAAAATATAAATGTAACATGCAACAATTTCAAAGATTTTACAGAGTTACAGTTCATATAAGGAAATAATTCAATTGAAATCAATTCATTAGGTCCTAATCTATGGATTTCACATGACTGGGAATACACATGCATCTGTTGGTCACAGATACATTTTAAAAAGGTAGCGGTGTGGATCTGGTGCAGTGGAGGCTCCTCAGAGGAGGAAGGGGAGGACCAATTTCATAAAAATGTAAATTGTAAAATATTTAAAAAGTTATCCTTTTTAGATAAAACTAAACTAAATATAATCACGTCACCAAATAACTGATTAAAACACACTATTTTGCTGTAGTGTAGCACCATGGTGTAGCCGGAGGACAGCTAGCTTCTGCCCTCCTCTAGGTACATTGACTTCAATACAAAACCTAGGAGGCTCATGGTTCTCACCCCCTTCCATACACTTACACAGTAATTATGACAACTTCCGGAGGACGTCCTCCACCATATCAGAGTTCTTGCAGCATGAACTGACATGTTGTCCACCCAATCAAAGGAACAGATAATTAATCTAGTACTGAAAGCATAAGCTACAGCTAGCTAGCACTGCAGTATATAAAAGAGAGAGAAAGACAATAGTTGAACAGTTTTGAACAAATTAATTTATTCTCAAATGAAGGAGAAGCAAGAGAGAAATAGAGAGAGATTTCGTATTTTTTTTTCACTTTCAGTTTCACTTACTTAGCTAGCAAATGCAGCTAGCTAGTTTAGCCTACTGAAACACCCTGCTCAAACAGAGGGATGCTATGTTAGCTAGCTGGCTATGACTTTCCAACACAACACTGGAATTCTTCCAAGTCAAGGTAAGCTTTTGGTATTAATAATTTATTGCCACAGGGGCCCGCCGGTGTAACTGCTTACTGACTGTAAACTAACGTTACTGCACGATTGTAGCGGGTTTACTAACATGTTAGTTCTATTAGCTATGCTGACTATAATGTTACTTTAGCTAATATGGTGACAACAATGTAGGCTGTGTGCAGCAGTTTGGTTTGGAAAGGTATTTTCGCCAGGTCACATACAGCTGATGTGTTGCGCATTGAAGTCCACAAGCGAAGGGAAGAGGTGAGAGGAGGAGAGCGCATAGATGAGAGAAGGAATACAACGTGGCTGCTATGAAAGTGAAATGATCAGAACTGATTATGCGTGATCAGGGGTGTATACATTCCGCCAATTCTGTTGAAAAACATTTCTTCCAACGTGTACGACAGCGTGTTCCAGTTCCCGCCAATATCCAGCAACTTTGCACAGCCATTGAAGAGGAGTGGGACAATCCGATTGTGGATTTGAAAAGCAGAGAAGTAGGGGAAGATTTCATTATATAATACCATTTTTCTCTAACTTGTTGCAAACGGAACAAAACGGGGATACACATACCTGAATTTGTCCAATAGAAATGCTTGTTTGCAACTGTTGGACTAATGATTACACCCTATATCAGCTAGATGCAGGCAAGAGTGTGCAAGGCGGTATTGAATGTTACTGTCTGTCCATGTGTCACTGTCTGTCACCTCAAATTTGTCTCTCGACCTGTGTGCACCTACGTTGTAAACTTTAATTCATAGGCTAGGTTGTAGCAACCTCATGATGGGTATAGGGAAAATGTGAGTATCATGTAGTAGCCTAAACCTATCGCTATTATATTGAACTGGGGAATGGAATATGAATGAGAGTCATCCAATATGCTGTAATAGAAATAAGGCCATGCTCATGAAAAAATAAATGTCCTCCCTCATCTTAAATGGCACTGACCACCACTGATCTGGTGTAACCACAATTTGCCTCATGCAGCCGACACATCTGCTTCGCATAGTGTTGATCAGGCTGTTGATTGTGGTCTGTGGAATGTTGTCCCACTCCTCTTCAATGGCTGTGCAAAGTTGCTGGATATTGGCGGGAACTGGAACACGCTGTCGTACATGTTGGACCAGAGCATCACAGTGGTGAGTATGCAGGCCATGGAAGAACTGGGACATTTTTAGCTTCCAGGAATTGTGTACAGATCCTTGCGACATGGGGCCGTGCATTATCATGCTGAAACATGAGTTGATGGCAGGGGATGAATGGCACGACAATGGGCCTCAGGATCTCGTCACGGGATCTCTGTGCATTCAAATTGCCATTTATAAAATGCAATTGTGTTCGTTGTCCGTAGCTTATGCCTTATCATAACCCCACCGCCACCATAGGGCACTCTGTTCACAACGTTGACATCAGCAAACCGCTCGCCCACACAACGGCATACATGTGGTGTGCGGTTGTGAGGCTGGTTGGACGTACTGCCAAATTCTCTAAAATGACATTGGAAGCGGCTTATGGTAGAGAAATTAACCTTAAATTCTCTGGCAACAGCTCTGGTTGACATTCCTGCAGTCAGCATGCCAATTGCACGCTCCCTCAAAACTTCAGACATCTGTGGCATTGTGTTGCGTGACAAAACTGCACATTTTAGAGTGGCCTTTTATTGTCCCCAGCACAAGGTGCACCTGTGTAATGATCATGCTGTTTAATCAGCTTCTTGATATGCAACACCTGTCAGGTGGATTGATTATGTGCACAAGATTTTAGAGAAATAAGGTTTTTGTGCATATTAAACATTTCTGGGATGTTTTATTTCAGCTCATGAAATTATGGCTGATAGTATATTTGTTGAAATTAACAAGCATTACAAACCAGAAACATGGAGATAACACAGATATTGTGCACTTCTCGCCAGCTGTTACTTCCGTCCGAAGGCTGTGTTACTCCGGCCCCTCCAGCAGGTGATGGATAATGGCGCCGGAGGGGATGGCTGCCGTTTTACGGGCTCCTAACCAATTGTGACAATTTGTGGGTTTTTTCGCATTGTTTGTAAGTTATTTTGTACATAATGTTTCTGCTACCGTCTCTTATAACCAAAAAGAGCTTCTGGATATCAGAACAGCACTTACTCACCTTGGACTAATATTTTTTTTTATTGAGTCTGACGCGAAGGATATACTGCTGCTCCCGGATCAGGCCCAAATCCCTTTCATTCGCATGAAGACGAAACGGAGATACAGGGGCCGCAGATCCGGGTGCCTTGTGAGAATTCGTTGGCGAGTGGGTAACCCGCCTCTACCATCCGTCCTATTGGCCAACGTGCAATCACTGGAGAATAAACTGGATGAGCTCCGTTCAAGACTATCCTACCAACGGGACATAAAGTACGGTGATATCTTATGTTTCACCGAGTCGTGGCTGAACGACGACATGGATAATATACAGTTGGCTGGGTTTTCCTTTCATCGGCAAGACAGAACAGCTACCTCCGGTAAGATGAGGGGTGGTGGTCTGTGTAAATAACAGCTTGTGCGTGATGTGGAATATTGAAGAAGTCTCGAGGCATTGCTCGCCTGAGGTAGAGTACCTTATGATAAGTTGTAGACCACACTATCTACCAAGAAAGTTTTCATCTATATTTTTCGCAGCTGTCTATTTACCACCACAAACTGATGCTGGCACTAAGACCGGTACTCAACGAGCTGTATAAGGCCATAAGCAAATAAGAAAATGCTCATCCAGAAGCGGCGCTCCTAGTGGCTGGGGACTTTAATGCAGGCAAACTTAAATCCGTTTTACCTCAGTTCTACCAGCATGTCACGTGCAACCAGAGAATAGAAAACTCTAGACCAACTTTACTCCACACACAGAGACGCGTACAAAGCTCTCCCACGCACTCCATTTGGCAAATCTGACCATAATTCTATCCTCCTGATTCCTGCTTACAAGCAAAAACTAAAGCAGGAAGTACCAGTGACTCACTCAATATGGAAATGGTCAGATGACACGGATGCAAAGCTACAGGACTGTTTTGCTAGCACAGACTGGAGTATGTTCTGGGATTCATCCAATGGCATTGAGCAGGGGCGCAACTTTCACTGGGGACGGGGGGGACATGACCCCCTCACATTCTGAAATTGCATTTTTGTCCCCTTCAGTTTTATCATTGCACTGTGATACAAAACTCGGCTCCGGTGTGCTTTAGGACCATGCGGATGCCTCAGAGCGGTAGGATAGGCTGTTTTCCGGTTTGAGCAGGCTGGATTTAGGACCGCACAGACACCACAGAGCGTGCGGACTGGCTGTATGAAGGCAAAGCTTCTGAAAGGCTGGCGTATAGGACCAGCACGGGAGAGATGAACAGAGGCTGCTGCTGTCTGTGTTGCGCTTTTTCTCTGAGTTGTAAAAGCAGGTAGAGCAGAAACTGGCTACTCTTTAGTTGACTGATCTAGCTGGCAAGGTAACTGCTGTTTGACAACAACAAAAAATATTTATTCCCAGTGCTGAGCTAGTAGTGTAACTGACATTTTAAGTTAGCTAATGTTTCATCCCCTCTCAACTGAAGTAAATGAACTGTACTAGCAGCTAGTTAGCTAGCTAGCAGCTACCACAGCCAGTTCAGCTCTAGCTAGCCTCTAGCTATCTGTCAGGTAGCAGTATCTAACAACTTTTGTGTGTATGAAATGTTTTGTAGCCTTTGTTTTGTCCCGTTTCAACTGAAGTACATTTGATGATGTACCATTGTACAATTAGCTAGCAGAGCTAGCAAAAAGTTGGCTAAATGTAGCTAGCTAGCTAGCTAGCTCACTAACTTAAGTTATTATTTTTCAATCACAGTAGACCTGAATCAAACGATGAAACTAGCTGCCAAACGATTGAAGACCGGTATTCTGACGTTTTTTTCAGCGCAATGTGAGTTTTATTAGTCAGTATAGCAATGTAACATTATTGATATGTCAGTTTCCCTAGCTAATTCCCTACTTTTCACACTGACACGGTATAAACAGCTCTACAGGCTTCACTGTCATGGTGCACAGTCAGTACACAACACTATGCTCATCATGTCTTAGCAGGAGCAGATGGTGATAGGTGTCCCTGCAGGGTCAGACAGCCAGGGAAGACTAGTCTATAGAGCTCAGGTGGATTTTGCAGTATATTATAACAATCAGTGAATGGATACAAAGTTCGATCTTGAGTTGATGGGTAGGCTACAGTCTGTAATTCTTTGTCATGCCTCATCTGAGCAGGATCAGATGGTGACAGGGGTCTCATCAGGGTCAGGCAGCCAGGGAAGACCAGTCTGTGGAGCTGAGGTGAATTTTTGCAGATACAACACTATTTTCTCGGTGCAGCAAACACTGGACA
Organism: Coregonus clupeaformis; assembly: GCF_020615455.1. NCBI lineage: Eukaryota > Metazoa > Chordata > Actinopteri > Salmoniformes > Salmonidae > Coregonus > Coregonus clupeaformis. Next base: position 34,568,372 of record NC_059192.1, on the reverse strand, counting down.
AGCAAGAAGCTTCAAAGATTGAAACTATTTTAAGGCAGTCTGACAAATAGAGGCTTTTCCTGATGACACAAAGCATGTTTAACAAAAATGTGAGGAAGACCTGGGAGACGCCATTGGTGATGATGAATAGATACAGATACGTTAGAATGTCCAATCATGTTCATATAATCTCAGACATAAATTACTGCAGTTTAAGACCATCCATAGAACGTACGATATGCCAGTAAAACTGAATATCATGCACACAGAAATGTAATTCTTCTGCTGGAGGTGTAAAACACAAAAGGGAACATACAGTATTTGATTATGTCACGGTCTTGTGAAGGCTGGCTGAATTCTGCCAAAGAGTATGTTCTGTCTACAGATGATCCCTTCTCCCTGTTTTTGTTTGCTTGGAAATGTTGATACTGGAGACTGTTATCAGAAGAAACATAGCATCTATAATGACTAAGAAATGCATTGCCATTAATTGGAAGGTTGGTTATCCTCACACAATGGATGGAAGAAATGTCAAGTTATGTATCTCTGGATTTGATTTATTACAAGATTAAGGGTATACTGTACAAATTTCATAAGGTCTCGATGCTTTATATGGAATACAGTAGGACAAAAGGAGTCTGTATTGAAAACATGCCCACGTCAGGGGAGATACCTATTTAGGCTATCCCTAGCTGCTGGGCTGCTCAGTCCTGGCCCTGGGGTCTGCCGTACTGTTGGTTGTCACTCTGGCCTTGGCCTAACACACCTGTATTCAATAATGAAGGTTTCACTAAGATCCTAAAGCGCTGCAGGGCAGTGGACCCCTAAGGACAGGAAGGGGTGACCCAGCAATATTGGGTGCAGATAAAAAGAGCTCTACAGTACTATTAGGCCTATGATATGAATTATATGGAGAGTGTACTGTTTCTGTGTGTTAATGTGTAGGTGTATGTGTGTTTTTCTGAAACGTTTGTTTTCCAAACCTTTCCTTGAGACATAAAAAAAAAATATGGGAAGTAAGTTTTGTTGGAGAGAGTGTTGAGTTATTGACTAGACTGGTGGGGGTTAGGCGTGCAGGCAGCTCGGGCTGGCTGGGCGGTCTGGCTGAAATTTGATGTAGAGGATGTCTTAATAAAGACAATCAAAAGTCTTTGTACTTTATTTGTAAGAGTTGTTCATTTGTTAGGCTATTGGTTAAAGGTGCAACACAATATTGATTATTGAATTGATCTAGTTCAGTCTTATCAATCAGTTACACATATTAATAATGATCTCTTACCTAGTTTGATGACTGTGCATTTTTGCTTACTTTATGTTGTTCTAAATAGAGATGGCTAGAAGGGCCATGGGTCATATTCGATTGTGTAGAAATGCAGGAAATTAGCTTTAGATGCCCCCAAAAATGGGAGGACCCCCAGACCCCCCACCAAGTTTTGTCCCCCCCCCATTTCTAAAACCAAAGTTGCGCCCCTGGCATTGAGGAGTATACCACCTCAGTCACCGGTTTAATTAATAAGTGCATCGATGACGTCGTCCCCACAGTGACCGTACGTACATATCCCAACCAGAAGCTATGGATTACAGGCAACATCCGCACCGAGCTAAAGGCTAGAGCTTCCACTTTCAAGGAGCAGGACACTAATCCGGACGCTTATAAAAAAATCACACTATGCCCTCAGATGAACCATCAAACAGGCAAAGCGTCAATACAGGACTAAGATTGAATCCTACTACACCGGCTCTGATGCTCGTCGGATGTGGCAGGGCTTGCAAACTATTACGGACTACCAATCCGTGAGCTGCCCAGTGACGCGAGCCTACCGGACGGTTAAATGCCTTTTATGTTCGCTTAGAGGCAAGCAACAGTGAAGCATGCATGAGAACACTAGCTGTTCCAGACGACTCTGTGATCATGCATACTGTCCCAACAGATCCACAGATGACGCAATCTCAATTGCACTCCACAAAGCCCTTTCCCACCTGGATAAAAAGAACACCTATGTGAGAATGCTGTTCGTTGAATACAGCTCAGCGTTCAACACCATAGTGCCCACAAAGCTCATCACTAAGCTAAGGACCCTAGGACTAAACACCTCCCTCTGCAACTGGATCCTGGACTTTCTGATGGGCCGCCCCCAGGTGGTAAGGGTAGGCAACAACACATCTGCCACGCTGATCCTCAACACTGAGGCCCCTCAGGGGTGCGTGCTTAGTCCCCTCCTGTACTCCCTGTTCACCCACGACTGCATGGCTAGGCACGACTCCAACACCATCATTAAATTTGCAGACGACACAACAGTGGTAGGCCTGATCACCGACAACGATGAGACAGCCTATAGGGAGGAGGTCAGAGACCTGGCCGTATGGTGCCAGGGTAACAACCTCTCCATCAACGTGATCAAGACAAAGGAGATGATTGTGGACTACAGGGAAAAAAAGAGGACTGAGCACGCCCCCATTCTCATCGACGGGGCTGTAGTGGAACAGGTTGAGAGCTTCAAGTTCCTTGGTGTCCACATCACCAACAAACTATCATGGTCCAAACACACCAAGACAGTCGTGAAGAGGGCACGACAAAGCCTATTCCCCCTCAGGAGACTGAAAAGATTTGGCATGGGTCCTCAGATCAAAAAGTTCTACAGCTGCACCATCGAGAGCATCCTGACCGGTTGCATCACCTCCTGGTATGGCAACTGCTCGGCCTCCGACCGCAAGGCACTACAGAGGGTAGTGCGTACGGCCCAGTACATCACTGGGGCCAAGCTTCCTGTCATCCAGGACCTCTATACCAGGTGGTGTCAGAGGAAGGCCCTAAAAATTGTCAAAGACTCCAGCCACCCTAGTCATAGGCTGTTCTCTCTGCTACCGCATGGCAAACGGTACCGGAGCGCCAAGTCTTGGTCCAAAAAGCTTCTTAACAGCTTCTACCCCCAAGCCATAAGACCGCTGAACAGCTAATCATGGCTACCCGGACTATTTGCATTGTCCCCCACCTCACCTCACCCCAACCCCCTCTTTCACGCTGCTGCTACTCTGTTTATTATTTATGCATAGTCAATTTCACTCTACCCACATGTACATATTACCTAATTTACCTCAACTAACCGGTGCCCCCGCACATTGACTCTGTACCGGTACCCCCTGTATATAGCCTCCCTACTGTTATTTTATTTGACTGCTGCTCTTTAATTATCATTTTTTTACTGAACACTTTTTTTTTGTATTCTTTGTATTTAAACTGCATTGTTGATTAAGGGCTTGTAAGTAAGCATTTCATTGTAAGGTCTACACCTGTTGTATTCGGCGCATGTGGCAAATAAAATGTGATTTGATTTGAAAATCTTCAATGGATCCTGTAAAAGGGTTTAGACATGGTATGGGTCCTTCTTGGAGTTTTGTAAGAGAGGGAGAGAGACGGAGAGAAAGGGGAGGTGGGAGGAAAGAGGGAGATAGAGATAAGTATAGAAATGGAAAGAGAGAGAGCGAGAGCGAGAGAAATAAAGAAATGGAAAGAGGGGAGAGGGAAAGAAAGCGAGAAAGAAAAAGAGAGGAAGAGCGCTGAGGCAGGACTTTCCCAACTCATCTCACTTGGTATGTGGGAAGAAGTAATTTATTTTCCTCCGCTGGTTTCTAATCTGGCAGAGGGGGGTCATTGGGAGAAGCAGTGAGGGGAGGGGCCGACACAGGAGCCTCGCTGTGAGGATCCTGCAAGAACACACACCACGCTGGGGAGCTCTACCCAGTAGCCGCGACATCACCGCCGCAGTTTCCCTCTGTCCCTGAGAGGGAGAGGTCACGTGGCTCACACACACACACACACACACACACACACACACACACACACACACACGCACACACACAAACTACAGTATAATTCCCTCACACTCACTTTCTCCTCTCTTAAAACACTAACAGACGCAGAAGAGCTTCTCTCACACACAGATAGCCTGAAGACGCATAAATAAAATAAAATAAAATTGTGACCATTTTATTTGTCACATGCTTCATGGACTACAGGTGTAGACTAACAGTAAAACGCTTTCTTACAGGTCCTTTTCCAACAATGCAGAGTTAGAGATAAGTTTAAAAAATTTATAATAATAATTAAATAGTGACACAAGGAATACATACTCTGTGAATAACTAATACAAATTAAGAGTAAAGATAACATGGCTATACAGTATATAGGGAGTAGAAAAGAACATGGCTATATACAGAAAGTACCAGTACCGAGTCGATGTGCAAGGGTACGAGGTAATTTAGGTAGCAATGTACTGTACATATAGGTATGGGTAAAGTGACTAAGCATATGTGGTGAGTGAAAGTGTGTGTTTGTGTGTGAGTGTGTGGCATCAGTATGCATGTGTGTGTATGTTATGTGTGTTGGGGTGTCAGTGTAAGTATGTGTGAGTGTGTGGGTAGAGTCCAGTGTGTGTGTGCATAAAAGGGTCAGTGCAAGAGAGTTAGTGCAAAAAAGGGTCAATGCAGGTAGTCCGGGTAGCCATTTGATTAGCTATTTAGCAGTCTTGCTTTGAAGTCTTTTGGCTCTTCAGGGTCCTGTTGGTTCCAGACTTGGTGCATTGGTACCGCTTGCCTTGCAGTAGCAGAGAGAAAAGTCTATGGCTTGGGTGGCTGGAGTCTTTAACAATTTTTTGGGCCTTCCTCTAACACAGCCTGGTATAGAGGTCCTGGATGGCAGGGAGCTCGGCCCCAGTTATGAATGGGGCCGTACGCACTACCCTCTGTAGAAGCTTGTGGTCGGATGCCAAGCAGTTGCCATACCAAGAGGTGATGCTCTCGATGGTGCAGCTGTATAACTTTTAGAGGATCTGAGGGCCAATGCCAAATCTTTTCGGCATCCACGACTGTGTTGGTGTGTTTGATAGATCCTTAGTGATGTGGACACCGACGAACTTGAAGCTCTCGACCCGCTCCACTACGATGTGAATAGGGGCATGCTTGGCCCTCCGTTTCCTGTAGTCCATGATCAGCTCCTTTGTCTTACTCATGTTGAGGGAGAGGTTGTTGTCCTGGCACTAAACTGCCAGGTCTCTGACCTCCTCCCTATAGGTTGTCTCATCATCGTCGGTGATCAGGCCTACCACTGTTGTGTCGTCAGCAAACTTAATGATGGTGTTGGAGTCGTGTGCGGCCACGCAGTCGTGGGTGAACAGGGAGTACAGAAGGGGATTAAGCACGCACCCTTGAGGGGCCCCCGTGTTGAGGGTTAGCGTGGCGGATGTGTTGTTGCCTACCCTCACCACCTGGGGGCGGCCCGTCAGAAAGTCCAGGATCCAGTTGCAGAGGGAGGTGTTCAGTCCCAGGGACCTTAGCTTAGTGATGAGCTTCGAAGGCACTATGGTGTTGAACGCTGAGCTGTAGTCAATGAACTGCATTCTCACGTAGGTATTCCTTTTGTCACTACCGTGGCCATAGTGAAGTGTGGATTGATGTGGAGTATTCACTCAGTGCCTTCTCATGCAATAATGTGACATTTGGACAGAGCACAGTCCCTCATTAGTTGTGTTAGGAGAGCGTTCCCTCCAGAAGGTCAGTGTAAATACTGCATTAATACAGAATACATTACCCAGCATACCCCACAGACAGTTTTGGCACAACAAAAGTTACCTAAATGTACAGATCTAACAGATTTTCTTCTTCTTCTTCTTCTTCTTCTTCTTCTTCTTCTTCTTCTTCTTCTTCTTCTTCTTCTTCTTCTTCTTCTTCTTCTTCTTCTTCTTACTGTAATACTGTTTGTTCTGAGCAGAACAAGGAGTATTAGTCCAGTGTTTCACAACCTTGGGACTTCCTCCTTGGGGCATCACATAAAAGAAGCACTGTAGAACTGACCAAATTAATGTCAGCTTCTCATCTCAGGGGGCGGTCACCAATATCTCATGGTCCGACGCCGGTCCATCCATGGACCAGAGGTTGAGAAACACTGTATTAGCCTACACATAGGGGACATTAAATCTCTCTGAATTGGATTAAGTTAGATTTGTGTTTTGACAGCTTCTTTGGAGATAATTAGCATGACTGACATGTATGGGCCTGTTTGGCTCAGTTTGTAAGAGCATGGCGCTACCCAGGGGCGGATTTAGTGATTTGGAGGCCCCAGGCAGAGGCCAGTCTGAGCCTCCCCTCCCTCCCCGCCTCTCCTACAACATTTTTAAAAATGGGTTTTATAGTAAAGACACAATTTAACTGTAAAAATGTATTACCTTTTAATGTGCCATGAACACAACCAGTCATGATGTTTTCATCTGATTGTCAAACAAATCACTGCAAAAAGTAGGTTACCTTCGCACGTTCATCCAAAAGAATTCCAGCATCCGAACAGTGCACTGTACACCCGCCAACTTTTCTTCAATTCGCAAGTGGCTGAAACTATCTCACCGGAGAAAGCATCCGAGTGAGCGAAACAGACCCTCTGTCTTACTATATGCAGCCCATGTATCTAATGCTGTCTGGCCAAAAAAAGAGTATGACATGCCATACTCTTTTTGGCCAGACAGCATCAGATACATGGGCTACACATACATGTCCTCTGCCTCTGTCTCGACAACGATGGCAGTATTATCATCAGCGCCTGTCTTTTTACTCAAGAAATGTGTATTGTATCCCCCTAGAGTCTAAGGGTCCGTGGCTGGGTTTCTACTAAGCTAGCCTCGTTGAGAACCAGGCTTCCCTAATATGGGGAAGTCTGGTGAAGTTCATGGCAGAAAAATAGCTAAATATGGGTGGAGACCAGGTGTAAATCAGTGACGCTTCGCTACACATCAAACCAATCAAATGCCTTGCTTGGGAGGAGCGCCAATAGTGCTCACTAGATTAGTGTCGTAGGTGCAACAGTGCGTGATGATTATTTTTACTGTCTATGGGAAATCACCGATTTTAAAACCCCATCTATTATGTTGATGTATGTCGATATTGTGTATAGAGCACACTTCTGACAAAGCAGAATTCAGTTTTTCCTCCAGGTTTTCTTCCATTTTCTACAATGTCGCAAACTAGTGTATAGAACAACTCTCTGCAAAATGTGTCCTTACCAGTCTGAAAACACTGATAAACATGCATGTGGGGGGATGGTTCTTGAAATGTGACCGACCTCCTAGATTCGGTCTTATGTAGCAACATTTGAAATGGTGTTTTTTACATTGGATAAAAGTAGAGACACAGAGCTTGAAAATTGTATATTATACACTGCAGTTGAGGAACAAATGGGAAAGTAATTCTGCTTTGATAGTTGATAAACTTGTAACCCCACTTATCAGAAAATGGCCCTTAAATGTTTTGGGACACTTACTGGAGAGCTCTTCTTTGTCTACACCCATTCAGCATAGTTCACACCATTTTAAGCCTTAGCCCCACCCATCTCTTTAAAGATTCACATATGAGGCCATGTGCTAAACAGTGAGTACGGTAGTGTACAACCAAAGATTTCAAGACTAAAGGCTGGTTTATACTACTTCTATTGACATGTCTGTATACAGTTTTCGCAGTGACATCATGAACATTCTATTGTCGTCTGACATCAAACTTGTCGTTGTCATTATGAAAAAGTATAAACACAAAAACGACAGACTGCATGACTGAGGGTCCAAAATAGCATAACTGGTGCATTTGAACACTAATAAACCCATCTGTTTAAAAATGAATTTAGTATATGTCAATCTAGCTAACCAAGCAACTAAAAGCAACTTTCTAAACAATGTTTTTGGTTAGTTTCTATCTTGTTAGAAGGTGTAAACGGTACAGTGAAATGGTTACTTGAATAGTGGAGTATTTTGTTTAGACATGTAGCTAACTAGCTAAACAATTAACCATAATCCCAACTCATAACGTTACTACCCTGCATGAATCTACAGGTAGCTAAAGCTAACCAATGTCAGCTAGCTAGCTAACATTAGGCTATAACTAACAATGCAAATGGGTCTGAGATACAAATAACATTACTACACAGATCATACACGTAACATTAGCTAGCGAGCCTGCCAGCCAGCCAGCCAGCTAACATTAGCTAGATAGCTACCAGCAGGCTTTAACTTGCAATGAAAACAACTTTCTGACAAATTAGAAACTTATATCTGAAAAGGTAGCTAGCTAGACTCTCTTACCTGTATACATGGATGAACACTTCTCCCTCTCTGTCACGGATGCCATGGTTGCCCTTAGTTTGAAGATGTAATCCAGACAGGTGTTTTATACAACAGCCTTCTGTGTTCTGTTTTCGACTCCCTCTGCATTTGCAATCAAACACCTGAATTTTCTCCATCTCCTTAGCTATCATACTCTGCTTTCACCGGGCATTCCACTGATTTCAAAACTCGGTCCTCCAGAAAGTGAAGAGCCTTAGCAACACTTGTGCAGTTCTTTGTGATATCTTTCAAAAAAAGCAGATTTAGAAAGGATTACCTACACATACTAAGAAGCTCATGTTATAGACAGAAGTGTGCTACATGGCAGACCAATCCAAACTCATCTCTAGGCATGTCCAGCCCATCCATTATCTCAGCCAATCACGGCTAGCGGAAAGGTTCCTGTCTTTTTCCAGGGTTAAACCAACTAGGCTCATAATTTAACAATTTTATTCGTATTTACAGATGGCATACATGTTTGTTTTTAATGCACATGAAAGTTCACATGTTCCAGAAGGCATTTCTGTCCCCCAAAAAAACATTTAGATAAATAAATAAAATGTATGTTCAAATGCCTCTCCTGTGAAGTAGTGATGCACCTAGTTTCCTGAAACGAGTCACAAATGTAACATCCAATCAAAATCTTGCCACTGGGAGCCAGCGGACCATTCAAACCGTTTTTGCAATAAAACATTATCCAGACCTCCAAGCGACGCGTGACAGCGACGCGGTTTTGGAGGTGTGGCAACACGAGACTACTACTAAGCTAACATATGGAATTGTTTTATGATGGTCATGCCAAGGATAATTTTGCTATTTGATTTAGAATTTTAGGACCCCAGTAGTTATATAAAAACATATTAAACAAGTATTTGATAAAACATTGAATTTGGCCTTACTGCTATTAGCCCATAGAAACGCATTGAACAGAGAATTAAAAAGAAATATTAAAAGGAAGTATGTTTTGAAGTGTCTGTCCTATATCTGAGAGAAATAAGAAAGCTCTGTAAAAACATAGAATTATTTTTACCATAGAATTATATCTATGACGTGGAAATGCCCTATTCACTTCCATTTTGGCCCAGTACCAGGGTACCTTCAGACACTCTCATCTTTCCATAGAGGGGTCAAATACATTTTTTAGGCCAAACCGTTCGGACGCTACAGACTTTTTTGTGAGAAGACCGATTTTCGAGCTGTCTCCTAGTCTGACAAACAACGCTGTAGCTCTGCCACCTTCCTCCACAGATGCGAAAGGCCGACATTGGCGGATGCGGTGGATTGAGACGCAGACCAATGCAAGAAAACACATATCTCTAGCTTAGAAAGATTTTGATGGGGATATTTGTATTATTGATTTATTAACCTTATTGATTTATTAACCTCTCTCATGTAACCCCGCTCCTCCGCACACTCCACTGGCTTCCAGTTGAGGCTCGCATCTACTACAAGACCATGGTGCTTGCCTACGGAGCTGTGAGGGGAACGGCACCTCCTTACCTTCAGGCTCTGATCAGACCCTACACCCAAACGAGGGCACTACGTTCATCCACCTCTGGCCTGCTAGCTCCCCTACCTCTACGGAAGCACAGTTCCCGCTCAGCCCAGTCAAAGCTATTTGCTGCTCTGGCACCCCAATGGTGGAACAAGCTCCCCCACAACGCAAGGACAGCGGAGTCACTGATCACCTTCCGGAAACACTTGAAACCCTACCTCTTTAAGGAATACCTGGAATAGTATAAAGTAATCCATGAAAATGTATGCATTCACTGCACGTCGGCTAAAAGTGATTGCTAAGTGGCATATATACATTTATGACTAGGTTTTTACTGTTATAGCCTATTAATGTTGATTGTGGCTTTGTGTGAATGCACTATTCTGAGTAAGGCCTATTAGACTTATGATAGTGCTACTACAGATATTGATTTACTACCGTATGACAACTCTCTTATTTCATTATATTGAGATGAAAACCTTGGTGAATATAATTGTTATTGTATACAAATTAGTAGATGGTTCTCTTTTTTTAATCACGGCTCAGCACGGACCACATAAATGTGATATAATTAATTGGTGGGTGCCTATATTTGTCCTATTACACACTTGTACAATTGTGTATTAGAAATGTGTTTCTTGCATATCCCAACACCCCCTGAGACACCCGCAGAGAGTTGGGGTCAGAGCCAGGGTCCACCATTTACCAGCGTCCCTGGAGCAATTGGAGTAAATTAGGTGTTCATGTGGTGTCGGAGTTATCGGAAATACTAGATTCTGACTGGGAATAATCTAAGTCGTATTTACAAGTCGGAAAGTCTGAGAATCTTTTATTTCCAGAGTTGCCGAGTTGTAAGGTTTCATCACATACCTTTCACCTTCTCAACCAAAGATGACAACAAAACCGTTTTTGACAAATACAAACGAATCAATGTTGATAATGTAGCTAGTTTGATCATATTGTTAATGTTAAGCAAGCTAGCTAACTTTATTATTAGCAAAGTTAGCGAGCTTATCTAGGTAGCAAAATAAATCATATTTTTGGTTACAGAATTCAAACCAGCAACCTTTAGGTTACTGGCCCAACACTCTAACCTCCAGGCTACCTGCTGCCCCATACAGTTAAATGAACTCTAAGTCACTATAACAACATCTGCTGAAAGTCCATATTATTTTATTGTTATATTACTGATTACCTGTTATTGATTTGTCTCACCACCAGGTCGTTAGAGAGGAAGTTGCAGAGGCCTCTATTGGCCAAGTCCCGGACACTACCCAGCATCCCCCAGTCCCCTACCGTGGCCAGAGTCCACCACTCAGACCTGATTGGTGGGAGTCCTCCTCGCAGGATGTCTTTGGCCAGCAACAGCCATCTGCCCAAGGCCTGCACTCTGCCCCCTGCAGGTTAGAAAACACCTTACTCTCTCTCTCTCTCTCTCTCTCTCTCTCTCTCTCTCTCTCTCTCTCTCACACACAAACACATGCACGAACACACACACACAACCACAGGAAAGGCATGCTTCTCAAAATGCTCGTGCTCTTGGGGGCTGTTTTAAGTAAGTAGCCTACCTTGTAACCTTGTCCCCAGGCTGATTGTGCATAGGCGGAAGTTTCTGGTGAACGAGATAGACTTACTTACCTTGAGACATAAGTATTACGATGGTAGCTAATTGTTTTGTGTAAGTGTGTCTCTGTATAAATATACACGGCAACACTCAAAGCATTCGGAACACGGCACAGCAGGCTTTGGAGAGATGACCCGCTGTTTCCCAGGACTCTCTGACATTCCCGCCAGTGACGTACGCCTGGCTCGAACGTTTCACATGCAAACGGCGGGCTGAATACTGACAGAAAGCTGCTGCTGCTGTGTATATTTGGTAGCCTACTAGACGGATGGTCGCCAGTTCAGAGGGGAGGCAGAGCTTGACGAAGCCGTCTGATTCCTGTCAGATATGCGGTGAGACAAGTCTTCCAATCTCTTCCCCTCACACTTCTGTAATTTCCCCGCGCCTTTGATATCTGATTCACTTGTTACAAAGCACGCCCTCTGCCTAGACAGGGCACATGTCTGTCGGTCATGGATATATTCTATTTTTATATCAAATGCGTATTTCCTTCACCTGAGCCAGTAGCTCTAGATTGGGTAGATGATAAGATGGATGATGACACATGGAAGTTCAAAAGGTAAGCGCCGCTGACATAGATAGGGAGTGTATTCGGAAATGATTCAGACCCCTTCACTTTTCCACATTTTGGTACGTTACAGCTTTATTCTAAAATTGATTCAATTGTTTCCCCCCCCCCCCTCATCAATCTACACACAATACCCCATAATGACAAAGCAAAAACGGGTTACATTTTTTTTTTGGCAAATGTAAAAAATAATATCACATTTACAGAAGTAATCAGACCCTTTACTCTGTACTTTGTTGAAGCACCTTTGGCAGCGATTACAGCCTTGAGTATTCTTTGGTATGACGCTACAAGCTTGGCACACCTGTATTTGGGGAGTTTCTCCCATTTTTTTCAAGCTCTGTCAGGTTGGATGGGGAGCGTTGCTACACAGCTATTTTCAGGTCTCTCCAGAGATGTTCGATCGGGTTCAAGTCCGGGCTCTGGCTGGGCCACTCAAAGACATTCAGAGACTTGTCCTGAAGCCACTCCTGCGTTGTCTTGGCTGTGTGCTTAGGGTCGTTATCCTGTTGGAAGGTGAACCTTTGCCCCAGTCTGAGGTCCTGAGCGCTCTGGAGCAGGTTTTCATCAAGGATCTCTCTGTACTTTGCTCCATTCATCTTTCCCTCGATCCTGACTAGTCTCCCAGTCCCTGCCGCTGAAAAACATCCCCACAGTATTGGCCAGGTGATGAGCGGTGCCTGGTTTCCTCCAGTAGTGACGCTTGGCATTCAGGCCAAAGAGTTCAATCTTGATTTCATCAGACCAGAGAATCTTGTTTTTCATGGTCTGAGAGTCCTTTAGGTGCCTTTTGGCAAACTCCAAGCGGGCTTCCGTCTGGCCACTCTACCATAAAGGCCTGATTGGTGGAGTGCTGCAGAGATGGTTGTCCTTCTGGAAGGTTCTCCCATCTCTACAGAGGAACTCTGGAGCTCTGTCAGAGTGACCATCGGGTTCTTGGTCACCTCCCTGACCAAGGCCCTTCTCCCCAGATTGCTCAGTTTGGCCAGGTGGCCAGCTCTAGGAAGAGTCTTGGTAGCTCCAAACTTCTTCCATTTAAGAATGATGGATGTCACTGTGTTCTTGGGTACCTTCAATGCTGCAGAAATGTTTTGGTACCCTTCCCCAGGTCTGTGCCTTAACACAATCCTGGCTCGGAGCTCTACGGACAATTCCTTTGACCTCATGGCTTGGTTTTTGCTCTGACGTGCACTGTCAACTGTGGGACCTTATATAGACAGGTGTGTGCCTTTCCAAATCATGTCCAATCAATTTAATTTACCAGGTGGACTCCAATCAAGTTGTAGAAACATCTCAAGGATGATCAATGGAAACAGGATGCACCTGAGCTCAATTTCGAGTCTCATAGCAAAGGGTCTGAATACTTATGTAAATAAGGTATTCCTGTTTATTTTTTTGTAATAATTTTGCTAAAATGTCTAAAAACCTGTTTTCTCTTTGTCATTATGGGGTATTGTGTGTAGATTGATGAAGATTTTTATTTATTTAATCCCTTTTAGAATAAGACTGTAACGTAACACAATGTGGAAAAAGTGAAGGGGTCTGAATACTTTCCGAATGCGCTGTAGATAGGCTATCTTTTGTATGGATGGACAGGAAGCTATTTTATGGTTTCTTGTCAAGTCTTATCTGCTGATAAAAAGGAAAAGAGACGTTGGCATAGAAAAGACTGGCATACTTTGCAAAAGTTTGACCTACAGCCAGTAGGCTTGGCTATAGCCTACTTTAAGAGTTAGGAATAGGTCTAAATGCAAGGCAACTGGAAACTGTGGAGCACCCTCAGTGCAAAAATAATACATAAGTGAATAGATAAGTGATTGTAGGTTGTAAATAGATAGTCATAGCCATTTTGTCTCGTATCCAAACTTGAGTCTTTGTTGCACTGTGAAAGGTATGGCCCAAAACAAATCCAAAACAGCATTAAACACCAGCTCCCCACATTCCCAAGGCTTGTCTGTGAAATTATCACCCACGCACCACATTCCCAGTCTCCCTGGCAGACCTGACAACTGTAAGAGAGCCGTCAGCCGGAGCGGAGGGGTCGCCAGTTCAGGGCGGCAGGGGCTGAGTGGGAGCAGCCTCGCATAAGCCAGAGCCAGCCTGACTCGTTTGACTCTCCTACTCGCCTGACCCTCTCCCCAAGAAATATGTCCCCATAAAACAGAGCCATCACCCTGAGTCGGTCCTAATAAATTCTGTGGTATGTTCCATTTGGGAAGATGAAAGTTGAAGTATTTGCTGTTTAAAGGGAACGAGCTAGCACGGGTTCCCTTTGAAACAAAGTGGCATGTTCTGTTAACGCTCCCTGAACGTTTCCTTATTGTTATTGCAAGAGGCAGGCAGGCAGGCAAGGCAGTAGTTGGGGAGATATTTTCTTAGCAGCAGTAGAATCTTTCATAACCCACTCTAGGGCCACCCTGTGCCAGTCAGCCTGCCGGAGCTGTCACTATGTGAGCCACTGAACCGACTCGCTCCCTCCCCCGCTCTCTACTCTTATTTCCCTCTGTGTGACTGCAGAGTGAAAAAAAGAAAACACTAGAGAAGAATGAAGAGGCAAACATGTCAACAAATTCCCCAAATAGCCCCAAATCAGCGAATTTCGGATTCGGAAGCAGCAATAGTTGTTGCGAACCCTTCTCTTGCTTGCCCTCTCTCTCTCTGTCCTGTCTCTCTCTCTCTTTCTCTCTCTCTCTTTCTCTCTTTTTCGGGTCTTACATAGACCCGAGACCCGATGACAATCAAACAGGATCCAACCCGGACCCGAGGGACAAGTTAGAATTTCAGACCCGCACCTGATCGGGCCCGGGTCAGGTCTCAGGTATATTGGGTCCACCTGGTCCCGGGAAGACCTCTAATTGCTACTAGGGCCAAAGCTTTATAGAATGTTATTGCTACAGCCAATACTTTATATACCATTTTGTTATTAGTACGAGAGTCAATGCTTTATAGAATATTATTAGTATTAGGGCCAATGCTTTGTAGAATGCTAATCCACAACCAGTTTTTTTCCACATCATTTGGTTATTGATTATTATTGTTGCAGCACCAGAAAGAATATAGTTTTGCTGTGTCCTGGAAAGTTCTGGAGAGCAGTTTGATTGAATAAAGTACACAGTATTTGTACGATCAGACGCTCAAAGTTCGACTAAATTAAAGTACTTAATTGCTCTTCTTTCGTGACTAATGCTCTTTCACCAAAACAGGATGTGCAAACAGTCAAATTAGAAGAAAGGACAAAAACAAAGAACTCTCTCTCTCTCTGTGTCTCTGTCTCTCTCTCTTTGTCTCTGTCTCTCTCTCTGTCTCTCTCTCTCTCTCTGTCTCTCTCTCTCTCTCTCTCTCTCTCTCTCTCTCTCTCTGTCTCTGTCTCTCTCCTCTCTGTCTCTCTCTCTCTCTCTCTCTCTCTCTGTCTCTCTCTGTGTCTCTCTCTCTGCTGTCTCTCTCTCTCTCTCTCTCTGTCTCTCTCTCTGCTCTCTCTCTCTCTGTCTCTCTCTCTCTCGCTCTCTCTCTGTCTCTCTCTCTCTCTCTGTCTCTCTCTCTCTCTCTCTCTCTCTCTCTCTCTCTCTCTCTCTCTCTCTCTCTCTCTCTCTCTCTCTCTCTCTCTCTCTCTCTCTCTCTCTCTCTCTCTCTCTCTCTCTCTCTCTCTCTCTCTCTCTCTCTCTCTCTCTCTCTCTCTCTCTCTCTCTCTCTCTCTCTCTCTCTCTCTCTCTCTCTCTCTCTCTCTCTCTCTGTCCCTCAGGATGTGTTTCTTTACTCAACCTCTGTTTCACCATGGCATCAACCCTTCAGCCCTATAGCACTTTAATCCCACCAGCCTACTTCTGTTCCTGATGATCACAGAAAAACAAACAAGTAAACCATTTACTTAAGCCCATCAGAGTAACTGAGCGCTTCCATTTTAACCCCCCTGACTTCCTATTTAAAAAGTGTTTTTGCATGTGCCGTCTCTGGTGCAAATATTACATTGAGACAGATTTGAGTCTTGTGCCACATTTGTTGCCTAGCAACCGGTGTCATCGGCCACGGAGCGCCAGACATGACTGTGGAGCACCAGACATTCTTTATTCAAGTTCCTTAATAACCAGCCTCTCCATTCAATATCAATGACTGGGCTTTTTTCACCACCAGCATTTTAACAGTTCAGATATATATATATAAAATCCCAAACACAAAGAACATGGACAACAAACAATGCTATATACAGGTGTCGTCAGATCCCAGTGTCTTTTCTACTTCAACAGTATAGATGTTAGTCTGGTGATTTAAACAGTTGACATAATGTTCCCTGAAAGATAGACAGCAATATTCGCTCACTGATTAATTGATTCCAACAGCAGACATACACTATAACTCCCATGTTGCGTTGCGTTAACTCTAGTCAGATGTTAGTCCAGGATGTTTGATGATGGATTGATGTCAGGAACCATTAGCACAGTCCGTTTAACGCTGACAGTAGATATTAGTTTCCTGTGTGTTTGATAGGAGCTCGTGTGATGTCAGAGCTCATAGAAATACACCAGTCACATCCTTTACAGTCACGGAATATTTATATATTCTGTTTTACGAGAAGCATTTATATGAAAGGCGGGGTTGGGGTATGAAAATACATCGCTCCTCCTAAAGCGATAGTTCAGAGTTATATCTGTATTGCTTAATGATCTGGAATATAGTTAATGGAGAGGGAGGATTTGTGTATTTATTTGTCTTGACTGGCAAACATAAACAGTGTTTTTTTATGCGAAGTTTATTGACATTTGCCTCTGTCTCTTTCCATCTCTCTCGCTATCTCTTTCTCTCTCTCTATCCCCTCCCCCTCTCTCTCCCCCTCTCTCTACCCCCTCTCTCTGTCCCCCTCTCTTTTCATCCCCCCTCTCTCTCCCTCCACCCCCCCTCTCTCTCCATCCACCCCCCTCTCTCTCCATCCCTTTCTTCCAGAGGAGCTGTGGCGTCTGGAGGACGACGAGGAGGGCGAGGAGGAGGCGGGGAGTCTGTGTGCCGCCGCCCGCCCCCGCTCACAATCGCCCTTCTCCCACTTCCGCACTCGCACCGCATACCTGCGCAAGAGCGTCTCCGTGGACGACCCCCTGGGCATGGTAGACTACTGCTCGTCGGCGCCCCTCGAGGGCAAAGGCAGTCGCGGCGGCAAGGGCAAGCTCAAGAGGAAGTTTGTAAGTACCCCACTTCCTGTCTTTCCTTTCAAAAGAGCATAGAGAGATTATCCCAGCCAACACACAACCACCACACAATGTTGTCTCAAAGTTGGCTCCAAGTTATGGGTCTCAACGTGATATCGGTCTTCTCAGTTCAAAAGACAACCTAGAGAATTCTGTCCCTTTTCAAATGACCGTATTTGTGATTGTGTGCAAAGCTGTCATCAAGGCAAAGGGTGGCTATTTGAAGAATCTCAAATATAAAATATATTTTGATTTGTTTAACACTTTTTGGGTTAGTACATGATTCCATATGTGTTATTTCATAGTTTTGATGTCTTCACTATTATTCTACAATGTAGAAAATAGTAAAAATAAAGAAAAACCCTTGAATGAGTAGGTGTTTTCAAACTTTGGACCGGTAGTGTAAGTGTTTGCCAAGTGGTTGACCTCAGAAATATCATTATCAATGATCAATGCATGGCTCAAAATGAATGCATTTGAACGCAATCGGTTCTTCCAACGATTCTGCCTACGGTAGGTCAATAGAGACTGAACACTAAGGATTTTGTTGAAAATACTTTCAGAACACACAGTAGTAACTACCAATTGACCTCAAGTCTACAACACAACCAGACGGTTAGGGCCGCTGCCTTCAGCATGAACTTATAGGCCTAATGTGTCCCTTCTGACAAAAATAACTCAATCCCCTTGATTTACTTGATTTAGTTACGTGTTTCACATATGGACAGTCCAGGGATATTTTACCCCTGATCTTGATAAGAAATGACCAGACACTTTTGGATAACATAAATAGGAAACTAATAAAATAATAACAGTAGGCTACACTAACATTAGTTTCCATTCATACAATGTTTTTGGTAAATTGCCACAGTAGATTTCCCGTGGTAAACGAGGAAATACTTTACTTATAATGTACGGATGCTTGTCAAATAGGTAAATCACCCTTAGTCTGTTAACCTTTTACTGCAGTGCAGTGCCTTAGACCACTACCAATAACCACAGAGTGATTATTGGTAGTCTTAAATCTACCGAG
Source organism: Coregonus clupeaformis (assembly GCF_020615455.1). Taxonomy (NCBI): domain Eukaryota; kingdom Metazoa; phylum Chordata; class Actinopteri; order Salmoniformes; family Salmonidae; genus Coregonus; species Coregonus clupeaformis. The sequence goes on along the minus strand of NC_059192.1, from coordinate 34,550,361 downwards.
TGGTGCAGTGGTCTAAGGCACTGCATTGCAGTGCTAGCTGTGCCACTAGAGATCCTGGTTCGAATCCAGGCTCTGTCGTAGCCGGCCGCGACCGGGAGACCCATGGGGTGGCACACAATTGGTCCAGGGTAGGGGAGGGAATGGTCGGCAGCGATGTAGCTCAGTTGGTAGAGCATGCATGGCGTTTGCAACGCCAGGGTTGTGGGTTTGTTTCCCACGGGGGGCCAGTATGAAAAAATAATAATAAAAATGTATGCACTCACTATCTGTAAGTCGCTCTGGATAAGAGTGTCTGCTAAATGACAAAAAATATAAAAAAGTATACACCCCACACACATGGTTATGGAATTATAAAAAAGAAAACACCTGTACCATGTCAGATATAGAGTTGAAATGTATTACATTTTGAGTTTGCATCCCAATATACATCACAGAAGACTGAAATATAACAAAACTGTTTGACATAGAAACAACAGTTTTTTAAAATAATCTTTATTAATTATGAAATTATGAAAATATTAATAACGTTCCACCAATGAGACCAAAGAGGACGCTTTTGGTAATTGACTGCAGGAAAGGGCTACGAAAGGACTAAGTTGTTCCCCTTGACAATACCAACCAGAGGGCGAACACACAGTATCTTGAAAGACTTTGGTTGCAAGCAGGACTAAGGCAGAGAGGAAGAGGCGAAGCGAGAGGGCTCACTCTCGCCTAAATCTGTCCAGAATAAGCCCAATGTGTTTCTATGGGCTTAATATGCAGACCTAAACTTGTCGCCTGCCTTCCTGCCTTTGGGACAACGACTCCCATTGTAGGCCTCCTGTAGCTCAGTTGATAGAGCATGGCGCTTGCAACACCAGGGTTGTGGGTTCGATTCCCACGGGGGGGCCAGTATGGAAAATGTATGCACTCACTAACTGTAAGTCGCTCTGGATAAGAGCGTCTGCTAAGTGATTAAAATGTAAATGTTAGGGCGGAGATATGAGCATCTCGTCATTGTATACAGATCTCTGAATAAAGTAACACCTGCATAATCTTTTATGGAGCGGTAATGAGGTGACATAAAATGGTTGCAATTGAGATCAGTTGTGCGGGTGAATTTGGCGCATATTGATGGTTTAACGAGACATCAGCTGGTTGCAATAGGCCTCTTGTTATTTGATTATTCCGATAGGCTCTGTTTTGTAGACTACCCGTTAGCCTATCCATTTTCATATAATGAATGGTGTGATAACCGATAATAGGCTACTGTTTGTGTTTCCCTGGCTGAGTTGATGAGCTGTTTTGGGCCATCAGTTGAACAGATGTAGGTCTACTGTAGAACAATCAACTTTCCTCCAGTGTGGATGCTCACCCACGTTTTATAGTTAGGCTATATATAATTTGCAGAGGTGGGTAGAATAATGAAAAACTGTACATGCGTAAAGGACTGTTAGATTGTAATTCTGCCATGTATAAGTAAAAGTAGCCCACTTAAACTACTCAAGTAAGTGTGAAAAGTATCTGATCAGAAAACGACTTAAGTACTAGTTACAAATTGAGTTAGTACATTTTTTATACCTTATGGTAAACTGTGACATCAAACAAAAAGGACAAGAACTTAGTGAAATTGATTTGACATTCATTTATTATTTAAGCCTGCCAGCACCATCTTGCAGATGTCCTCCAGCACAGGTAGTCTCCAATGAAGACTGACCTCAAACAAAGTCCATAGGCTGTACAGTTTCAATTGCGGTCTTATTCAAAGTTGACTTAATATCTATCAATGTGCTCAATTTCATAAAAAGGTAAATGGTACTCGACATTGGAATAATTTAAAATTATTAATAGCATTAATGAAAATGTATTTCACAATATCATTTCAGGTACATGTGATGGTGAATGCGTACTAAAAACATTTACACCAAGTGTGATGTTTAATTTTTCACTCAGAATGCAATATCAAGGAGGATCAAGTAACTGTTACAACAGTCAAACAACAATCAATATCAACATTTCACTATCAGTTGTGTTACTAGTGTGCAAATTAGACACATTTCAGCATGGAATAAACATGAAGGTAGGTATCCAGGTAAGAATCATACAGTCCAGATATCAAGTGCCATAGTCAAGTCAATCATATTTTTCCTCCTAAGGTAGGATTTACCCTCCATCCTCCTTCTCTTCCGAACCTCTCCTTTCCACTTTGAAGGGTATTTATTTTCTTCGCTGGCCCATTCTCCTCCCCCTCGGTTGTGGCGCTAAAAGCTGTAAATAAACACACAATAGAATGTATTTCTAGTATATGGCACAAAAAGCTTACTGAGATGATACACTGACTGTATGACAGATGTGCTTATAGGCCTTGTCATAAAACAGAAGGACATTTCAGACACACACAAACACACACAGAGTGAGAGAGAGCAATGGAGTGAGAGGATGGTGCGCTGCACTGACCAGTTGATCTAGCTAACGTTAGCTAGCTACATGGTTGACACTGCAGCTAGCTAGCTACCTTAGCCAGCTTATCTAGTGGCAACCTAATGTGATAGCTATTGCCACACACATCTGATTAATCTGTGCAATGCTGATGCCAATGATGAGGTGGCTAAGTTATCCAACAAGCAGAGATCATATGGGGAGCTAAAAACAGGAGATTAAACTTTGTCTGTCAGATACTCGGTAAGCCAAAGCTAACTAGCTAGCTAAACTCAGCAAACAAAGAAACGTCCTCTCACTGTCAACTGCGTTTATTTTCAGCAAACTTAACATGTGTAAATATTTGTATGAACATAACAAGATTCAACAACTGAGACATAAACTGAACAAGTTCCACAGACATGTGACTAACAGAAATGGAATCATGTGTCCCTGAACAAAGGGGAGATCAAAATCAAAAGTAACAGTCAGTATCTGGTGTGGCCACCAGCTGCATTAAGTACTGCAGTGCATCTCCTCCTCATGGACTGCACGAGATTTGCCAGTTCTTGCTGTGAGATGTTACCCCACTGGCCCTAGCCCTCACCCTCCGATCCAACAGGTCCCAGACATGCTCAATGGGATTGAGATCCGGGCTCTTCACTGGCCATGGCAGAACACTGACATTCCTGTCTTGCAGGAAATCACGCACAGAACGAGCAGTATGGCTGGTGGCATTGTCATGCTGGTGGGTCATGTCAGGATGAGCCTGCAGGAAGGGTACCACATGAGGGAGGAGGATGTCTTCCCTTGTAACGCACAGCGTTGAGATTGCCTGCAATGACAACAAGCTCAGTACGATGATGCTGTGACACAGCGCCCCAGACCATGACGGACCCTCCACCTCCAAATCGATCCTGCTCCAGAGTACAGGCCTCGGTGTAACGCTCATTCCTTCGACGATAAACGCGAATCCGACCATCACCCCATGTGAGACAAAACCATGACTCGTCAGTGAAGAGCACTTTTTGCCAGTCCTGTCTGGTCTAGTGACGGTGGGTTTGTGCCCATAGGCGACGTTGTTGCCGGTGATGTCTGGTGAGGACCTGCCTTACAACAGGCCTACAAGCCCTCAGTCCAGCCTCTCTCAGCCTATTGCAGACAGTCTGAGCACTGATGCAGGGATTGTGCATTCCTGGTGTAACTCGGGCAGTTGTTGTTGCCATCCTGTACCTGTCCCGCAGGTGTGATGTTCAGATGTACCGATCCTGTGCAGGTGTTGTTACACGTGGTCTGCCACTGCGAGGACGATCAGCTGTCCGTCCTGTCTCCCTGTAGCACTGTCTTAGGCGTCTCACAATACGGACATTGCAATTTATTGCCCTGGCCACATCTGCAGTCCTCATGCCTCCTTGCAGCATGCCTAAGGCACGTTCACGCAGATGAGCAGGGACCCTGGGCATCTTTCTTTTGGTGTTTTTCAGAGTCAGTAGAAAGGCCTCTTTAGTGTCCTAAGTTTTCATAACTGTGACCTTAATTGCCTACCGTCTGTAAGCTGTTAGTGTCTTAACGACCGTTCCACAGATGCATGTTCATTAATTCTTTATGGTTCATTGAACAAGCATTGGAAACAGTGTTTAAACCCTTTACAATGAAAATCTGTGAAGTTATTTGGATTTTTACGAATTATCTTTGAAAGACAGGGTCCTGAAAAAGGGACGTTTCTTTTTTTTTTGTTAGCTACCTAGCCATTTGATTTGCACTCGCCCTCAAAACAAAATTCAACAGCAGAATTATATCTGAGAAATTGTTATCTTACCCAGAAATATATAATATTACAAAGGTAGAAAGTAATTAAAGTTAGTGATGGGACGAAAGATACCTGAGCTCCGATGCAGTTTTAAAAGCGCTACTGATCCGATGCAATGTACCGATGCTCGTTTCAAAGTAACATTATCACGTGATCAATGACGTCCAAAGCTTAGTTTGATCACGTGGTTTTTCAAACCATGTGTTGCAAAATGCGAGATCCCACTGATTTCGCTGTGGTTCCGGTGCTTTCTTCGATTCCAAGTTGCTTTCAAACACCAACCTCTACTGGAGGTCTAAAATGTAGTTAGGATTTTTCCGTGTTGCGTCACCTGAACAATAGCTCAGCAAGTAGAATCGGGGACCATAGAACACTCATAGATGAAAGGAAATTGGAAACGCTAACCTCTCACCATTACAATAACAGGGAAGGGTGATAGTTTTGCATCTTGAACTTTCTCACTCATGATTATTCACGATCATTCAGGATTATCCATAATCATGGTAGCATCCACATTAAAGTGTTAAGAAACATATTCTATTCTTATTTACAATAAAAGTGACTCCAAAATGACACAATACATTATTTACCATTAATTTCTATTGGGCACAAAATAATCTGATACACAACCAAAACAAACAGCAAATGCATCCAACAAATGTGTAGAGTCACAAGCTTGATGTAGTCATTGTGTGCTATGAATATGGGACCAAATACTTATATTTTTACTACTTTATACACATATAAGTGAATTTGTCGCAATACTTCTGGTCCCCTAAAATGGGGGGACTATATACAAAAAGTGTTGTAATTTCTAAACGGTTCACCCGATATGGATGAAAATATTTTAACCTCATAGTCATTGTATCATTTCAAAATGCTGGAGTACAGAGCCAAAAAAATACATAAATGTGGCACTGTCCCAATACTAAATGCCACTAAGCAAACACTTTTATCCAAAGTCACTTACAGTACAGATCATCCCTGCGAGAAATGAACCCACGACCTTGGCATTGCTAATGCCACACTCTTACCAACTGAGCCACACAAGACCAACCCCTTACCAACCATTATTTCCCACCAGTAAACTACAGAACCTTTCATGGCAACCCTAATCTGAGAAGGGGAGGTTGGGTGTTCCAAATGGGGTTAGCTCCCTGTGGCTCCTCTTCCAGACTATGGAGGACCATTACCTGAGACATAAGGAGAGAGGAGAGGGGTTGGGTTGTGGTCATTCAAGACTGAAGTGGTCATTATTGTTCGTGGTCATGAGATCTGGTAAGAGGATCCATCATTACCTGGCTAGGCTTTGTAATTGGTTCTCAAATAACCCCAGAAGGAACGTGACACCAACCATGGAAGGGGAGAGTCAGTTGGGGATCTATGTAAGGGGTGCCTGTCTGGGTGTGTGAGAGAGTGTGTGGATGTCTTTCTCTGTCAAACATGCAAGGTTGTCTGTCTAAGAATTACCCAGATCATTCACTGGGTTGAGAAGAAACCGGTAGAGAGAACCATATCTCTGTGATATAAAGTCTATTGTGAAGATTGACAGATATTCCCAAATCGGACGGTCCTACACCCGTTTAATGAGATGGGGATCGCTCTGGACCTGATGACGTGTCGCCTGTGTTTAGGGGTAAGATTTTTTTAAAGCTATCATATGGAGCGATACTGTTGCAATACAAGTTGGATTGGAATAGTTGTATTTTGGTGTGTTCTAGATAAGCCTTGTGTAACCGACTGGGTTCGAACTCCATTGACCTATTCCTGGCCGAAACAACCCTAGAAGCTGATACGTTACCGAACTCAACTTACAGTACCAATGTGACTGACTGGGTTTGAACCAGGGTCTCCTGTGCACTATACAGGACTGTGTTAGCCCACTGAGCTGAAGCGAAGGCATAAGCTCAGGGAGCTAATGCAACTAAAAAACTACCTCTTGAAAGCGGAGGGGTGAAATGCCATCCTCTATAGAGTAGAATACTTAATTGCCAATCAACAGTGGTTGCTAGGAATTTGTTTTAGTGGCAAAGCATTTTTACAGGACAATGAGTGCAGTAGTGAGGGACAGTTTATACTTTGTTAGTAATTCTGAACACATTTCTGTCTCGTCTCTCGCATCAAGTCGACTTGCTTTTGAAATCCACATCTAACCAGATATTTCCATAAAGAGAACAATGGTTGTTATTTCAAATGAAATCACATTTTATTGTTCAGATGCAGATGTTATTGCGGGTGTCGCAAAATGCTTGTGTTCCTAGCTCCAACAGTGCAGTAGTATCTAACAATTCACAACAATGCACAAATCTAAAAGTAAAAGAATGGAATTAAGAAATATATATATATAAATATTAGGACGAGCAATGTTGGACGAGCATTGACTAAATACAGTAGAATAGAATACAGTATATATATATATATATATATATATGAGATTAGTAAAGCAGTATGTAAACATTATTAAAGTGACTAGTGGTCCATTATTTAAAGTGGCCAGTGATTCCATGTCTATGTATATAGGGCAGCAGCCTCTAAGGTGCAGGGGTGGTACCCGGCTACTGATGGCTATTTAACAGTCTGATGGCCTTGAGATAGAAGCTGTTTTTCAGTCTCTCGGTCCCAGCTTTGATGCACTTGTACTGACCTCGCCTTCTGGATGATAATGGGGTGAACAGGCCGTGGCTCGGGTGGTTGATGTCCTTGATAATCTTTTTGGCCTTCCTGTGACATCGGGTGCTGTAGGTGTCCTGGAGGGCAGGCAGTGTGCCCCCGGTGATGCGTTGGGCAGACCATACCACCCTCTGGAGAGCCATGTGGTTGCGGGCGGTGCAGTTACCGTACCAGGCGGTAATACAGCCCGACAGGATGCTCTCATTTCTGAGGGTCTTAGGGGCCAAGCCGAATTTCTTCAGCCTCCTGAGGTTGTGGGTGGACCATTTCAGATTGTCAGTGATGTGTACGCCGAGGAACTTGAAGCTTTCCACCTTCTCCACTGCGGTCCCGTCGATGTGGATAGGGGCGTGCTCCCTCTGCTGTTTCCTGAAGTCCACGATCAGCTCCTTCGTTTTGTTGACGTTGAGAGAGAGGTTATTTTCCTGGCCCTACTCTGTCAGGGCCCTTACCTCCTCCCTGTAGGCTGTCTCGTCATTGTTGGTAATCAGGCCTACTGTTGTGTGATCTGCAAACTTGAGGATTGAGTTGGAGGTGTGCGTGGCCACACAGTCATGGGTGAACAGGGAGTACAGGAGGGGGCTATTTAGGGGACTTTGAGCGGTTCTGGACCGGTTCCGACTGACATTTTGGTGTACAAAGCGCTCAGTGAACGTCGTAGGGTCCAGTGCCTAAATAATTTCATAGAATTTAAACAAGACCAATTTCTCTTGGTCACAGATGGACAAAGTCACTTCTGAAGTTGTAACGAGTCTGTACACATTGGAATGGTGTCTCTACGTCGCTCAGTGGACGTTTAGGAGAAAAATCTCTGTCGTCAGTTATATGAAATGGTGCCAATATTGTACTGTCACTAAGTATGATCATATTTATTTTACAGTTATAAGAAAGGTGAGATCTTATAGTAAGTCGTTTATCATTTGATTGTTACTATACTGAACAAAAATATAAATGCAACATGCAACAATTTCAACGATTTTACTGAGTTACAGTTCATATAGGGAAATCAGTCAATTGAAATAAATTAATTAGGCTCTAATCTATGGATTTCACATGACTGGGCAGGGGCGCAGCCATGGGTGGGCCTAGGAGGGCATAGGCCCACCCACTTGGGCACCAGGCCCAGCCAATCAGAATTAGTTTTCCCCCACAAAAGGGCGTTATTACAGACATAAATATTTCTCAGTTTCATCAGCTGTCTTGGTGGCTGGTCTCAGACGATCCCGCAGGTGAAGAAGCCGGATGTGGAGGTCCTGGGCTGGCATGGTTACACGTGGTCTGCGGTTGTGAAGCCAGTTGGATGTACTACCAAATTCTCTAAAACGACATTGGAGGCGGCTTATGGTAGAGAAATGAACATTCAATTCTCTGGAAACAGCTCTGGTGGACATTCCTGCAGTCAGCATGCCAATTGAACGCTCCCTCAAAACTTGAGACATCTGTGGCATTGTGTTGTGTAACAAAACTGCACATTTTAGAGTGGCCTTTTATTGTCCCCAGCACAAGGTGCACCTGTGTAATGATAATGGTGTTTTATCAGCTTCTTGATATGCCACACCTGTCAGGTGGATGGATTATCTTGGCAAAGGAGAAATGCTCACTAACAGTGATGTAAACTAATTGGGACCAACACTTTACATGTTGCGTTTATATTTTTGTTCAGTATATATTTAGAAAGCATTTCCGTAATTTCAAGCCCTTTTGCCTCACTTTTGTTGAATAGGGAAAAAATCATATATGATTCTACATATTTTCCTAATATTTGTACTATGTACTTGAGCTTGTGTCCTCAAACGTGAATACACCTCAGCAATGTATAACAGTTTTTTACCAGAAAGGTGAGTTCCAGACCTTTCTAAAACTATGCAACATTACCAGTTATTGTTTATGGCCATCACATGAAAAATGATTACGTTTGGGCATGTCTAGTTAGGCGGTAATCAACGTTTTCATTCAAGATGAAGTCATTTACATTCTCTCACTCCAAAAGTCAGGCAAAGCCATCTTGGTTACAGATACAGACTGAGCTGTAATAACCTCTGTTGTGTTTGTTGTTCTGTTGATCATTTTGCAGCTCTTTTCGCTTGTGATCTCATCAAAAACAAGAAGAAGAAAAATAACAACAGCTCGCTGCATTCATTGTCCCCAGTCAATCATTTAGTGTAAACCTTGCACATCCCAGGCAGTTGTTTTTAGAAAAGCAGATGTTTTCACAATGACAAACAAAGTGACACATCAATGAGGAGAAATTATGTGAATGGTGGCCGTGCTGTTTCGTAGGTTACTGTTTTGTGTGTGTGTGTTTGTGTGCGTGCGTGCGTGTGTGTGTGCATGTACGTGCGTGTGTGTACTGCAACCATTAGTATGCGCAGCAGCGGTCTGTGAAAAATACACAGATCAGCTGATTAGTCACTGAATCAATTTTTTTGCCTGGTTGTTTATTTTTTCACAAATTGCATCCATTCGGGCTGACGACAGCATAGCGATGGGTTGGGGTGTGTGTGTGTGTTTGTGTGTGTGTGTGTGTGTTATGTTGGCAATCTCAAGGATGTGATCCTGCCAAAAGGTACATTACTATCAAAGTTAATCATCTCTGTCTCGCATTCCTGAACTGTTGCACATCTCTCAACCATATATTTTAGCAGCTGTGAAGTCCAATCTGTGAGAGGCAGACCTAGCCACAGTTGTCACATTTGTAGGCCAGCCCGGATGTTGTAGATTTTGCGGTAGTGTGCTGATGTTCTTTCCTCTTCACTCCATTTGCTTCTCGGTGTTGAGCCAGGATTGTTTTGCTTGTCAGCAGCTCGCTGCCTGCTCCTTCTCTCCCTCTCCCCTGCTCCTCCTCTCCCTCTGTCCCCCGCTCCCTCTCTCCTCTGCTCCTCCTCTTCTTGTGATGTATCAGTATTGGTGTTTGTTGCGTAACACAGCCAAGGTGTTAGCATAAGTTAATTTTACTTATGTCTGTTTGCAAAATAAAATAGACCACTGTGAACAGAGCGCACATTTCTTTGTAGGCTACTGCATAATAACAGGAGAGAGCGAGAGAGAGAGAGGGGGGTTGGTTTCTTTTTTTGTGTGTGTAGGAGAAAGATAAAATAGTTTGTGTGTGTGTTTTTGTGTGTTTCAGAGAGAATTAGTTAGATTTATGTAATGTTGTGGGTAAGTGGTTGATTACTTTCACTCCAGAACTGAGGGATGCTTCATAGTGAAAGGTACATGCTGTATCCATTTGCAGTAATTTAATAAGTGTGACTATGTAATGATCTATTTGTGCCAATCTACTTTGTTACCGAACCTCTTCTCTGGAACGGTATGGGTTATGGTGACTCACAGAGCTTCTTGATAAGCAAAATTAACTACTGTCCACTTCAGTCACTGTGGCAGTTAATGAACCAGTCTATGTTGATTGCTGATTCTCGGAATTTCAGCATTGAATGTGAGTCCGTGATTGACGGAGAATCCATCTGCCTACTGGTTTATCTTAGTGTGTGTATGTATGTGGGGGGGGGTAGTTTGTGGTGTGTGCTTGCCTGCCTGTGTCTGTGTGTCTGTGTGTCTGTGTGTGTGTGTGTGTGTGTGAGAGAGAGAGAGAGAGAGAGAGATTGAGTCTGTCTGGATGGGGATCTCACAGTGGTGCCCTTCGTCCAATGATCTGATTGATATTCATGGTGCGTAGGTCAAAGGGTCCCTGCTCGGCTGTGGATTGGTTAAATAGGACTGTTTCCTCTGGAGGAGCCCCCTGTCTCTCTGTACCAGTCCTCTAAGCCAGACAGGAGACACTGGGCCGTGCTCACGCATAAGAACACAGAATACCACACAACAGGTTCACACTGGCTCTGACGAGGACCATGCTGATACTTCATTCAAAAAGCTCCTCACAGACAATGGTAGTTGTTGGAGATCAATTCAAGTAGCTACATGTACTGTACTGTACTGTACTGATTAGATTAGTATGTTGGAAGACAGGACTAACATTTATGGAAAAGCAAGCACATTCGGACCGACCTGACGTTTATGTTACATTTTGGGCGATTTCATTGGCCCAGTTGTCTAATACATACCATGGAGTGCTTCAGTGTGTGCCTTTATTTTCATAGTGCATCAGCACTTGATTATTTGATTACACTCATTACTGACCTAAGTTGCAAATAGATCCCCATCGACACCAAAAGTGGCTTCCATAACAAAGCAATAGGCAATACTTCTCACTACCACCAGGGAGCAGCACAACAAGAGCAGAGCACGGCATAGCAGGCAGCTGTGAGCTTCAATAGAACAGGATTGTGTTCATTCGGGCACACCGTAGGTTACCGTTTTGCAACTGAAAACAAGAAAAGTGTTTATTGGACCAATTTTAGGTAGTCTCTCTCTGTTTCAGTCTGTTTTCTTCCATTTGGTGTCTAATGAATAGTACCCAGGATATACCAGGCTGTGGCGGCGCTAGCTGCCCCTGGCCTTATTAGAATTAGCACAGTCATTACGGAGGTGATTAGCTTAATGATGCGTTCCATATGGGGCCCTGGGAACACTCTGTGGAAGAGCTCGGAGCTGTTTGCTTTCTTCCTCTGTGAGTTCTTTAACCTTCTTCTAACCTGGGTTTGGCTGGAAGGAAGAAAACAGGAAATAACTGGTTGACTAGATTTTTTTCATTTGATAGACAGAAGGTTTGGATATTGTGTTGGATATTTGACGTTGACTTATGCAACATACATCCCTGTGGAACACTTTTTACACTTTGTAGAGCCCATGCCCTGATGAATTCATTCTGAGGGCAAAGGGGGGTGCAACTCAATATTAGGAATGTGTTCCTAATGTTTTGTAGATTCTACATCAATGTCTGTTCCCCAGTAATTAATTGCCAACCAAGCCAAGAACTAAGAGTAAATTATGATAATGACCAAGTTATGGAATGCCCATAAAATAGTATCTAAACTGTAAAAAAAATATAGAATGCCGATAAAATGTCCCTAGTTGGAGAATGTTTGTTATGGATTTTTACTGTCTCTAGCATATGTAGTAGAATGTGCATATTGTATTTAACTCTGTTTTCACATACAGTATATGATGACATGGAGATATGCCATCAGGGTCATGGGTCATGTCAGATATGAATCACTTTTCCTGAAATCCTGTCGCTCCATGATGATTGGTGGGGACTGGTACGGCGTAAGCTGAACCAAGTGTGTATGGTTCAAGCAGATAGGTGGTTATAGTGATTCAATTAAGTCGATAAATACCTCCAAACTTCTCCATTGCAACACACCTGATGTTACGGGCTCAGAGAGAGCTTTTGAGTGATTCATAAAACTGTCATGTCACTGTAATTACATCTTTATGAGGCCTTCAGGACTGTGTTTAAAGCATCCACTAATCTTTATGCAATACGGATGTGTCAATCAAAGCCCCAGTCTTAATGCCAAGTCATTCAGATGATATAGAGATTAGAGGATGTACGCTAGGCTGACGCCCAGAAAAGAGCAGATAATGAAAGTCACTCAGTCTGGCGTAGAGAAAAATGGGATGTCTACCTGAGATAATGGGATTTAAAGGGGAATGTTCACTAGGTAAGTAGGTCCTCACCTTTAAGATATAGGCTTAGTGGTACAGCATGAGTCATTGTGAATTGTGTCACCGTCACGTCGCTCACTGGAGCCCACAGCCTTCGGCAATTCTCTCCCGCTGATGGTGTCACTGGGTGACAACCCCGCCCAACTTGCCATTGAGGTGAAACGAGTTTGGGGACACATTCACGTCATATGAATGGTCTTCCTACGTCAGTACCTGTGAAATTCAATAATGGATGTGCTTTTTCCCCCCTCAACAGTATTTAATGATAGTGGATCTCTAAATATGCTCAAAGAAACAGACGTAGAGAGGACAGTACTATCCATGTTCATTTAATTTATTTGTTTTATTTAGAGTATGAAAAAAGAAACAGGTGTGAGAATGTATTTGAATCTAGAGGATAACTCAATAGTTGAACTTACTTCTAGCACTTCTGTTTGTCTTCTCAGTGAAAAGAGAGAGACATTTACGTACAAAAGAATATAAAAACAGTATACACACTAAGAACACATTTGAAACAAAGTATATTTGAATAGTCAGGGTTGTGCAACATTTTCCAGTAAGCCATTTATTTGAAGGCCGAGGCTACGAATGCAGAGTTTTGCAATGATGATACAAATTAATAATAAGAAAAATCACTATTGAAAAAAATATCACTATTGACTGCCGGTCTGTGTCTTGCTTGTTTGATATGCTGTGTAGGCTACATAAAGCTTGCCTAAATAGCTGCTTGTAACTCCCCTCCAGAAAATAGAACATGAAATTACTAGACAACCTGTGTTGTGCTTATGTTTGCAATTATAGCCTAACGCTACTGTTACAACAGACAAAGAACTAAGTTTGTTCTAATTGTTTTGTGTACCACCGGCAGCGGAGTCACGGAGTGACTGAGCACTGAGCAGCAGCTGAAAAGAGGGAAGCCAGTGGAACCGCAGCACCTCAATTCTTTGAAATACGTCTTCTGCCCTCCTTCCCGTCTTCTCAATCAGTTACAACATTGGCCACATGATGGCGGTATCGTACAACACAAAGCCCTGTAGGCCCTGCTCAGCTGAGACTAAGTGTGACTGTGTGTGTGTCTATTGAATTCTGTCTGGGTTACAGTAGTGCTTACCTCAATGGTGTTCGCCCCCTTAGGTCTTGACTGTGACTCACTCCCTAGGTGACTAACACTAGTTTCAAGTTTTATTAGTCGTATGTACGGGGTACGCATGGTATACATCGTCCAACGAAATGCAACAACAATAAGAAATAGTAAAAAATAAGAATACGAACATAAAGTAATTGGCAGTAGAATAGAAAACCTTTTTTAGCAAGTATAATACTGGAAGGCCTAATTTATAGTACAATATTTACAAGTGTATTGGGGAAGGGGGGATTGGGGGCAAGTGTATAATAGCAGCAGTTGTGATGTGTGCTAAGGTGTGGAAAATCAGAGCAGGTGGTAAGTCCAGTTCAAATGTTCAGCTGTCTGATGGCTTGTAGATAGAAACTGTCTCTGAGCCTGTTGGTATCAGACCTCATGCTCCGATACCGTCTGCCCGACGGTGGCTGGGGTGTGTGGGGTCCATGATGATGCTGCATGCCTTCCTCAGGCACCGTTTCCTGGATGGGTGGAAGCACGGTCCCACTGATGTACTGGGCCGTCTTCACCACCAGCTGGAGGGCCTTGTGGTTGTGGACAGAGCAATTCCGGGCGGCAGGTCACCTAGCGGATAAGAGCATTGGGCCAGTAACCGAAAGGTTGCTGGTATGAATCCCCGAGCCGGCAAGGTGGAACAAATCTGCTGTTCTCTGAGCAAGGTAGTTAATCCCCAACAACAACTGCTCCCTGGGAGCCGATGACGGGGTTAAGGCATCCCCCCGCACCTCTCTGATTCAGAGGGATTGGGTTAAATGCAGAAGACCCATTTCAATGAGGTATCCCCTTTCACCAATTCCCATACCAGGCCGTGATGCAACCGGTCAGGACGCTCTCGATGGTGCAGCGGTAGTATTTGGAGATGCCGCCTTAGGAAGTAGAGACACTCTTGCACCCTCTTGACAAGAGTGGCGGTGTTGTTGGTCCATGACAAGTCCTTGGTGACGACGCTGAGGAACTTAAAACTCGTGACTCTCTCTACTACAGTCCCATTGATGTGGATCAGGGCGTGTTCCCTCCTCTGCTTTGTCTTTTGTTTTTCTGACGTTGAGGGAGAGGTTGTTGTCATGACACCACAATGCAAGTTCATTTATCTCCTCCCTATACGCTGACTCGTCGTTGTTAGTTATCAGGCATACAACTGTTGTTTCGCCAGGAAACTTGATAATGGAGTTGGTGTCATGCAAAGCCACGCAGTCGTGGGTGAACAGCGAGTACAGCAGAGGACTGAGGACACACCCCTGGGGGGCCCCTGTGTTAAGAGTCAGTGTGGAGGAGGTGGTGTTGCCAATCTTCACAGCCTGTGGTCTGCCCGTCAGGAAGTCCAGGATCCAGTTGCAGAGGGTGGTGTCCAGACCCTTGGCTCTGAGCTTGGCGTTGAGCTTGGAGGGAACAATAGTGTTGAATTTTGAACTGTAGTCAATGAAAATCATTCTCCCATTGGAGTAGGTCTAAGACGCAAGACCGGATACACACACAAAATTGTCCTTGGTGTTACAGTTACCTGAATCCACTGAGTGATGGGTCATATGTTCACTCAACACATTCTACCTCCACTTCTCTTTTAGTTTATCCCTCCCTCCTTCTCCTCCTCCTCCCATCCCTCTCTCCGGCTCTGTAGCTTACGCCGAGGGGACTGCATTAATGTGTGTGAAAAGAGTCAGCACAAAGAGGACTTAAGATGGCCCAATGCAGTCCTCACACTAGACCTGAAAACTACAGCCAGAAAGCGAGAGAAAAATGGCACATTGTGTGCACGTCCAGTCAAACTCACTCTCCCAGACACACACGCACCCACGAGTGCGCACACAGATACGGGTGCGCCACACACACACACACACACACACACACACACACACACACACACGCACAGAGGACTTAGAGAGAATGGCATGGGAATGTTTTCTGTGGCCAGTTTGGTTGCTGATGGTAACCCAGTGAAATGGTGTTCATTAAGTATGTAGATGCAGGGTTGTGCCTCCCCCCTCCCTCTTTTTTCTCCTTTTCAGCTCTAATCTTCTTTCGGCTGGGGACAGGGGCAGCTTTTTTGACACCACTGCATCTCGAGGATCATTGGGATTGCATCAGAAAAAGCACTTACGAGAATTGTAAAATAACTCTCCTAGCCTCTCATCCCTTCTTCCATCTCTTCATCTCTCCTTTCTTTCTTTCTTTCTTTCTTTCTTTCTTTCTTTCTTTCTTTCTTTCTTTCTTTCTTTCTTTCACCTTTCTCTCTCTTCACTTGACCTTGCAGAATCACTCTACTCTGTATCCCCTGATCCAAGAAACTCTCAACTCCAGTTTATCACAACATTAGATCCAAATCAAACCGGTCGGGTGTTGTCTTAGAATATTTTACTTTGTTCCCTTTGAAGGAAACAAAGGCAATATTTAAAATGTCATCGTATCAGTGATTTGCTGTAAACATGATCATATGATGTGGTATCATTGTCTCCTCTTGTGTTGTCCCCCCCTTTCCTTTCCTTTCCTTTCCTCTCCTCCCCTCCCCTCTCATCTCCTCCCCTCCCCTCCCCTCTCCTCCCACCCAGTCTGGTAGGTAGTGGTGTTGAGGAGGGTCCTTCACACCAGAACAATCTCAACAATTTCAAGGCCCATTAGAGATGTGAAAAGGCCTATAAAGTCTTCAGGCAGCAGCTCCCCTCTGGCCACACCGCTCTGAGGGCAACAGACTGGGACATATAGCTGCCATTCCTCCTCTCTCTCTCGCCATTCCACTCCTTCACCTCTCTCTCTCTCTCTCTCTCTCTCTCTCTCTCTCTCTCTCTCTCTCTCTCTCTCTCTCTCTCTCTCTCTCTCTCTCTCTCTCTCTCTCTC
The DNA here is from genome assembly GCF_020615455.1 of Coregonus clupeaformis. Classification (NCBI taxonomy): domain Eukaryota; kingdom Metazoa; phylum Chordata; class Actinopteri; order Salmoniformes; family Salmonidae; genus Coregonus; species Coregonus clupeaformis. The sequence continues at coordinate 34,533,943 of NC_059192.1, read as the reverse complement.
TCTCTCTCTCTCTCTCTCTCTCTCTCTCTCTCTCTCTCTCTCTCTCTCTCCTTTTCTTTGTCTCTCTCCCCACACTTAGTTTATTTGGTTTAGTGCCCACTATGTTTTTGAAGTATCGCGGTACAATAACAACACTATCGACTCCTTCCGCCCTCCTCCGCACTTCACAACAACCTCCCCTTCACCTCCCCCTCTTCCTCCTCCCCTCCAGCAGTGGTTATTATATAGATCCATTTCAGTTCCCTCTCTGACCCCACCATCCAACCATCCAAAGCCCATGTGAAGATCACTCTGAGTGGGCCAGGACTGGGCCGGGCCTGGGCTCTTGGTCTGGAGGAAGCTCTGGAGCTCTGGAGAAAGTGAGAGAGTGAGAGAGGGGCTGGAGACATGAAAGGGGGATGAAAGCAGCCCTTTGTGGGATAGAAGTGCTTCGTCTCTCCCAGCCCCCTTCCACCACCACCACCTCCACCCCCATCCTCCCTGGTTGGGCCTCCTCTCCCTCTCCCTACCCTCCAGACTCTCTGTCTGTGCTGACACTGCCTTTAATGGGGGAGCGGGCGGGCTGTTTATTTGTGTGGCGGAGGTTAAAAACTTCCCCCTTAATTGACATTCCGGTAACACTTTCCAATAATGGGACGCAATTTCCTCGAAATTGATGTCCGTCCACCGCAGGAATAACACTAGTTATGCCCTTCACTCACCCGCAGCTAACCTCCGCTCTCAGACCATGAGAATTCAGTGTGTATGTGTGTGTGAGAAAGAGTGGGTGTTTGAGTGAATGAGGATGTAGATTAATACTGTGTGTGTGTGTATTTTGTATTGTCCTATGACATATAAAGGCTTTCTTCTTACTCTATCCTGACCTCAGAAAAGCGGAAGTCCAAATGTCCTTTTTTTTTAGCTGGTCACATACCCATCTGTCATCATAGTTTGTCTAGTCAAGTATGACTGGACACCAGGAAGTATTACACATGAGCTATTCCTATACGTGTGTGTGTGTGTGTGTGTGTGTGTGTGTGTGTGTGTGTGTGTGTGTGTGTGTGTGTGTGTGTGTGTGTGTGTGTGTGTGTGTGTGTGTGTGTGTGTGTGTGTGTGTGTGTGTGTGTGTGTGTGTGTGTGTGTGTGTGTATGTGTGTGTGTGTGTGTGCGTGTTCGCGCGTGCGTGCGTGCGTGCGTGTGGTTCTTTGTAGTTTAGTTGGTAGAGCATGGCCCTTGTAACACCAGGGTTGTGGGTTCATTTTTCTAGACCACCCTTACGTAAAATGTATGCACACATGACTTTAAATCGCTTTCGATAAAAGCATCTGCTAAATGGCATATACTGTATATATTATGTGTAAGTGACCATACATTTGTTTGTTTGTTTGCGTGTGTGTTTTCAACATGTTTGTTCCTGAGATAGTATGTTGGCGTCCACCGTTCTGCTCTGTGCTGTGTCTTCGGCTTCTGTAGTGACCATTTGGACAGGGCTTGTGGTTAAGAGGACCATGACTGTTAAATGAGTGTGTTTGTGTGTGGAAATAGTCGTCCTAGTGTGGTCAGGATGCTGCGGTCTATGGGAGACGCTCGCTGGTTACTGGTTACTGGTTAATGGCTCACACACACTCCCTTTTGATGTGGCCTTGATATATGTGGGAATGAATTGTAAGCATACATATTATACTTTAACGTTCATACTCACGTGCCTGTGGACACACATTGACAAAGATACACATCATTCTTTAACTTGCATGTAACTATGCACTGATATACACACGCATCACTGAAGCATCATCTGACACACACACTCAAAACACAAGCGCAAGCACATGTTCACTCACACACACACAAACCACCGCCGTCCCCTCTCTTCCAGACGCCCTCGTGCTGGTGGGATGACTGGGATCCCACACAAAGCGGTCAGTAAATGATATGAAAGACAGATGTTGGCTGGGCTCCCACCACACTGCACACTGCCGGCACCCACACCGGTCACTGTGTTCCCCTTGCAGCCCATTGGGTGTGTGTGTGTGTGTGTGTGTGTGTGTGTGTGTGTGTGTGTGTACTAAGAATGTTTCTGTATCTCACTCTGTCTATGTGGGCCACTGTTTTTGTATATCAGTGTGTGGTTGTCTGGTGTGTGATTCACTTCTATGATATTTTATGCCACTGTAGAAAATATACACGCTGCTTCATGCTTCTAAAACATGACATTTTGCGTTTTGTTTGAAAGTGAATCTGGTTGACCATTGTGATGTCTTTGTCACCTCTAAGCCTTCCTGCCATCTGATGATGCCACTGGGATGGGTAGTGTGTGTGTGTGTGTGTGTGCTTTTGTATTTGACACCATCTAGCCTGTGTTTATCGCCATGGAAACACATTGTGTTTTGCCACATTGTGTTTTTTTGATCATTCAGGGGAACAGGCATTAGTTCATATTTTTTACTTGTACAAAGTCAAAGCCTATATTTATGTTCTACCTCCATCTCTATCATCCTTAACTGTTGTCATATTACATTGGCAGTCATAGAAATTAATGTCCTAGTGTTATGATTTGTGTTATCTAGTTAACCCTATTTACCTTCCATATAGTCCCCTGTAGCTCAGTTGGTTGAGCATGGCGGTTGCAACGCCAGGGTTGTGGGTTCGTTTCCCATGGGGGGCCAGTATGAAAATGTATGCACTAACTGTAAGTCGCTCTGGATAAGAGCGTCTGCTAAATGACAAAAATGTAAATGTAAATATAGTGCATTAATAGACATTGCATCCAACCATAATTTCTCATAAGCTGACATATGATTGTTATAGCCACTCACAATAATGACAAAATACATCATGATTACGACAGCAGACATAAGCACTTCGATTCAATAATGTTAGACTTCGTTCAATTATCATTCATCTTCTCTGTCTCCTAATGGGATGCAAGACCCTACTTTTCTTCAGAGTGAAATATGGTGTGTATCATGAAGGTGGGCTGGGGAGGTCTGTAGAAAAGGCATGACTTGTTTGGTTTGACAGCACTGTATACAAACACCACATTGTCTTTGCCAGCCTCACCCCCTCCCCCAAATACTGGGCCTTATGCTCATTTAAGGGGTCTGTGTATGTCAGTGTGGGTGTATGCACAAGTCTGTCTGTCTTTCTGTCTGTCTAGTGCAGTGACCCCCCCCCTGTGAGAGTTCACAGATACCTGCAGAACTCTGGGGGTTAAAATCACACCTTCTCCTGAGTCTGGTTCATAGTGACCCATGTCTTTTTATGGAGATCTATTTAAGGTGGCCTCGGTCTATTTACATTATTTCATTTCTATTTACGGTAGCTTCTATTTACTAAAGGTAGATTCTAAGTAGGTCCTATCTACTAAAGGTGGCTCCCATGTCTTTGAGGTGGCTCCCATGTCTTTGAGGTGGCTCCTATGACTTTGAGGTGGCTCTTATGTATTTAATGTATGGTATAGCAGGCATAAGCTACGGACAATGAACACAATTGCATTTTATCGATAGCAATTTGAATACTGTGTCGAGATCCTGAGGCCCATTGTTGTGCCATTCATTCCCCGCCATCACCTCATGTTTCAGCATGATAATGTACGGCCCCATGTCGCAAGGATCTGTACACAATTCCTGGAAGTTGAAAATGTCCCAGTTTTTCCATGGCCTGCATACTCACCAGACATGTCACACATTGAGCATGTTTGGGATGCCCTGGTTCGACGTGTATGACAGCGTGTTCCAGTTCTCGCCAATATCGAGAGGTACGGGTTCTTCCTCTCTGCTCTTGCTTTCTCCAGCATGGACTTCACTGTTTGGACAGTTTTTTCCACATGCCCGTTGCTTTGTGGCTAATGGGGGCTGGTTGTGATGTTTGAAGTCCCATGCCTGTGCAACGTTTTTGAATTCAGCTCAGCTGAGCTGAGCCATTATCGCTAAGAAGAATCTCTGCAATTCCTAGCCTGGAAAACATGGCTTTATGTTTGTGTATGATTGCTGATGAAGTGGTGCTGTATAGTCTCTCTAGCCCAAAGTACCTACTGTAGTAATCTACAGCGAATACATAGTCCTCTCCATTCTATGTGAATAGATCTGTGGCAACGACTTGTCATGGCCTCTCAGGGATGGAGTGTGAATTTTTTGGGTTAGAGTTGCGGTGCTCTAGGCATGTGTTGTAAGCCTCTACCATTGACTCTATCTCTTTTCCCATGCCTGGCCAAAATAGAATGTCTCTAACCCGTTGTTTACATTTCTCCATTCCCATGTGCTCTGTGTGTATGCGTTTGAGCAAGTCTTGTCTGAGTGTGTGCGGCACAATGATTTTCTCACCTTTGAACAGGATACCATCCAGCTCAGAGATCTCATCTCTATGCTTCCAGTACTCAACAACAGTGGTTGGGCATTTTTTTCTTGATTCAGGCCAACCTGCCTGAATGGTCTGTTTCAGTGTGGAGAGTTGCTCGTCTTGAGCTGTAGCTTCTCTGATATCAGTTAGTTTGCTGTCACTCACCGGAACGTTGCTGATAACTGTGTGTACTTGTGTATCCATGCCCTCACTCAGTGTGTTGTCATTGTATGTGATTTACTTTCTGGACAGGGTGTCCGCTACTGGAATGTCTTTCCTAGGGCGGTGCATGATGATGATGTCATACTTTTGAAGCAGTAGTATCATGCGTTGCAGTTGTCGTGGGGCAGCTGCAAGGGGCTTGCGGAGTATTGACCCCAGTGGCTTGTGGTCTGACTCCACAACAACCTGTCGACCATATATGTACTGGTGAAACCGTTTACACCGAAAGAGTACAGCATAGAGTTCTTTCTCGATTTGGGCATAGTTTTCCTCTGTCTGTGATTTGGAAGCATATATGATTGGCTTTTCTTCTTGTAGGAGGACTGCTCTTAATCCACTTTTGGATGCATCAACTTGGAAACGTAACTCCTTGTGGGGGTCAAAATAGGTGAGAACAGGGCCTGGCTCTTGTGTGATGAGCTCTTTCATCTGCTGACGTAGTGGTGCATTTACCTCTGACAGTCTGGGAGCAAACATGGCGAGGTAGTTTATCATCCCCTGAATGGTCTACAGCTCAGGCTTGTTCCTCGGCGGCTCCATCTCCTTGATCGCCTTCACCTTCTCCAGATCAGGTTTCATGCCATCTCGTGTCAGCGTGTGTCCGAAATACCTCACCTCTGGTACGCAGATTATGCTTTTCTCTGGGTTGAACTTTACCCCTGTCTCTCTGGTTCTCTCCAGCATGGCTCTTAGGTTGGCGTCGTGTTCAGCCTTGGTATGGCCATACACCAGGATGTCGTCGACGATTGCTGATACTCCATTGAGGCTTTCGTATGTCTCATCCAGCTTCCTCTGAAACTCATCCTGCGCTGAGATTATGCCGAAGGGGAGCCTCAGGATCCTGTATCGGCCAACTACAGTGTTGAATGTTGTTAACCTGGAAGATTCTTCTTTTAGCTTAATCGCCCAGTAACCTGACCTTGCATCGAGGACGCTGAAGTACTGTGCTCCAGCCAGCTTTGGTGAGACATCGTCCAACGTCGGGAGTGGGTAGTGTGGTCTCTGAATTGCCTTGTTCATGTCTTGGAGGTCTAGGCATACCCTCAGTTCTCCAGTGTGCGGCTTTTCCGCTACCACCAGTGCATTGACCCAGTCTGTAGGCTCAGTCTCCTTTACGACGATTTTGAACATCCAGCTGAGCTTTCAGGCGAGCTCGTAGCGGGAATGGGATCCTCCGTGGTGGATACACGACTGGTGTCGCCTTGGGGTCGATGTAGATGCTGCATTCTCCTGGGAACTCTCCGATACCTTGGAACACGTTAGAGAACTCCTCCATAATGTTAGTGACATTCTGTGTTTCACTCTGTGTTGCATTTGCATTGACAGACACCAGTTTGATTAGCCCTAAGACGGGTGGCGTTTGTGTGCTGTCATTGTAGAACGCTAACATGACTGCAGTGTCCTTATGTTACATTTCAAGTTACATGTCCCTTTAACATCCAGTGGTTCACCACCATACCCTGTTAGTCGACGTGTTGCTGGTTTGAGAAGTGCACTGCCATACATATTCCTGAACCTGTTTGCTGGTATTATGTTCACCTGGGCACCTGTATCCAGTTTAAATCTAACTTTGTGCCTTTCTTGTCCAGGCTCAACCTCAGCAAATGCTTGCTCACTGTTTGTTCCAATGTGCTCTCTTGTTACAGAGTCTATATACAGTTGGTCCAACTGCTCTGTAACCATGTCATCATCTACAACATGCACAGTTGTCAGGGTGTCAAATGTGCAGCGGTAGGACGGAGTCAGGCGCAGGACACAGAACTGAGTACACAATGTACTTTACTCGTAAAAAACAAACACTAATTTCCACGCAGGGAAAACACACCAGCTCACAAAAGAGTATGACACAACACAACGAACAAACACGCACAAACCATGTGGGAACCAGAGGGTTAAATAGGGAAATAATCATCATACAATGGGAAGCAGGTGTGTACAAACAAGACAAAACAAATGGAAAACAGAAACGTAGATCGGTGGCAGCTAGAAAGCCGGTGATGACGACCGCCGATAGCCGCCCGCACAAGGAGAGGCACCAACTTTGGCGGAAGTCATGACACTACCCCCCCTCCCCCCCCTCCTTGACGCGCGGCTCCAGCAGCGCGCTGACACCGGCCTCGGGGACAACCCGGAGGATGAGGCGCAGGACGATCCGGGTGGAGACGGTGAAATTCCTGCAGTAAGGAAGGGTCCAGGATGTCTTCCACCGGTACCCAGCATCTCTCCTCCGGACCGTACCCCTCCCACTCCATGAGGTACTGAAGGCCTCTCGCCCGATGTCTTGAGTCCATGATGGCTCGTACAGTATACGCCAGGGCCCCCTCGATGTCCAGAGGGGGCAGAGGAACCTCCCGCACCTCAGACTGCTGGAGCGGACCTGCTACCACCGGCCTGAGGAGAGACACATGGAACGAGGGGTTAATACGGTAATCAGGGGGGAGCTATAACCTATAACATATCTCGTTCAGTCTCCTCAGGACTTTAAATGGCCCCACAAACCGCGGACCCAGCTTCCGGCAGGGCAGGCAAAGGGGCAGGTTTCGGGTCGAGAGCCAGACCCGGTCCTCACTGCGGTGACGGTCAGCGCTCGCCTTCTGTCGCCTGATGGCCCGTTGCAGGCGCACATGGGCAGCTTCCCAGGTCTCCTCCGAGTGCCTAAACCATTCATACACCGCAGGTGCCTCGATCTGGCTCTGATGCCACGGTGCCAGGACCGGCTGATAACCTAGTACACACTGAAACGTAGACATGTTAGTGGAGGAGTGGCGGAGGGAGTTTTGGGCCATCTCTGCCCAGGGGATGAAAGACGCCCACTCCCCCTGGCCGGTCCTGGCAATAGGACCGCAGAAACCTACCCACATCCTGGTTAACTCTCTCCACCTGCCCATTACTCTCGGGGTTAAAACCTGAGGTTAGGCTGACCGAGACCCCCAGACGTTCCATGAACGCCCTCCAGACCCCCGTAGTGCCGGAAGACGTGGGTAAACAGAGCCTCCGCAGTCTGTAGGGCCGTAGGGAGACCGGGCAAAGGAAGGAGACGGCAGGACTTAGAAAACCGATCCACAACGACCAGGATCGTGGTGTTACCTTGTGACGGAGGAAGATCCATCACGAAGTCCACCAATAGGTGTGACCACGGCTGTTGTGGAACGGGTAGGGGTTGTAATTTCCCTCTGGGCAGGTGTCTAGGTGCCTTGCACTGGTCGCACACCGAGCAGGAGGAAACATAAACCCTCACGTCCTTAGCTAAAGTGGGACACCAGTACTTCCCACTAAGACAGCGCACTGTCCGACCGATGCCAGGATGACCAGAGGAGGGTGACGTGTGGGCCCAACAGATCAATTGATCGCGGACATCAACCGGAACGTACCGACGCCCAACTGGACACTGGGTGGGAGTGGGCTCCGTACGTAACGCCCGCTCGATATCCGCGTCAACCTCCCATACCACCGGTGCCACCAGGCAAGAAGCCGGAAGTATGGGAGTGGGATCCGTGGACCGCTCCTCTGTGACATACATCCGGGAGAGCGCGTCTGCCTTAGTGTTCTGGGAACCTGGTCTGTAGGATAGGGTGAAAACAAAACGGGTGAAAAACATGGCCCACCTTGCCTGGCGAGGGTTCAGGCTCCTCGCGCCCGGATGTACTCCAGATTGCGGTGGTCAGTCCAAATGAGGAAAGGGTGTTTAGCCCCCTCAAGCCAATGCCGCCACGCCTTCAGAGCCCTGACAACAGCTAACAGCTACCGGTCCCCCACATCATAGTTTCGCTCCGCCGGGCTGAGCTTCTTTGAAAAGAAAGCACAAGGGCGGAGTTTTGGTGGCGTACCCGAGCGCTGAGACAGCACAGCTCCTATCCCAGCCTCGGACGCGTCCACCTCTACTATGAATGCCAAGGAGGGATCAGGAAGAGCTAGCATGGGAGCCGAGGTAAACAGAGCCTTCAGGTGACCAAAAGCCCTGTCCGCCCCAACTGACCACTGCAGTCGCACCGGTCCCCCCTTCTGCAAGGAGGTAATGGGAGCCGCTACCTGACCAAAGCCCCAGATAAACCTCCAGTAGTAGTTGGCAAACCATAAGAACCGCTGCACCTCCTTTACCGTGGTTGGAGTCGGCCAATTACGCACGGCTGAAATGCGGTCATTCTCCATCTCCACCCCTGACGCGGACAGGCGGTACCCTAGGAAGGAGACAGACTGTTGGAAGAACAGACATTTCTCAGCCTTGACGTACAGGTCATGCTCCAACAGTCGACCAAGCACCTTGCGCACCAGGGACACATGCTCGGCGCGTGTAGCAGAGTATATTAGAATGTCATCTATATACACCACTACATCCTGCCCGTGCAGGTCCCTGAAAATCTTGTCTACGAAGGATTAGAAGACTGATGGAGCATTCATCAACCCGTACGGCATGACGAGGTACTCATAGTGCCCAGAGGTGGTACTAAATGCCGTCTTCCACTCATCCCCCTCCCGGATACGCACCAGGTTGTAAGCGCTACTGAGATCCAATTTGGTGAAGAAGCGCGCCCCGTGCAATGACTCTGTCACACTGGCTATGAGAGGCAGTGGGTAACTGTACTTCACAGTGATCTGATTTAGCCCACGATAGTCAATGCACGGGCGTAACCCTCCATCCTTCTTCTTCACATAAAATAAACTTGAGGAGGCAGGTGAAGTGGAAGGCCGAATATATCCCTGTCCCAGAGATTCGGAGACATATGTTTCCATAGCCGCCGTCTCCTCCTGAGACAGAGGATACATGTGACTCCTGGGAAGTGCTGCGCCAACCTGGAGATTTATCGCAAAATCCCCCTGTCGATGGGGTGGTATTTGAGTCGCCTTCTTTTTACAGAAGGCGAGAGCCAAATCGGCATATTCGGGGGGAATGTGCGTAGTGGAGACCTGGTTTGGACTCTCCACCGTAGTTGCACCTATGGAAACACCTACACACCTCCCTGAGCACTGACGTGACCATCCCTTGAGAGCCCTCTGTTGCCACGAAATAGTGGGGTCATGAGAGGCCAACCAGGAAAGCCCCAACACCACAGGAAACGCAGGAGAATCGATCAGGAGACTAATTCTCTCCTCATGACCCTCCTGTGAACTCCCTAATCAGGCCCGACCCTAAATAATGACTATATAAGGCATGTACAGGGAAGGGCACATCAACAGGAACAATAGGGATCCCTAATCTACGTGCAAATGAACTGTCAATAAAGTTCCCAGCTGCGCCTGAATCGACTAGCACCTTATGCTGGGAATGCGGGGAAAACTAGAAACAGCACCTCCGAGCTCCATAGTGGTAGGGTCGGAGGTGCTGGGGGATGGAAGGGACGGACCCTGATCCGGACGTCCGCGATTGGCCAACAGGTTATCCAGCCGTATAGATAGATCCACCAGCTGGTCGAGGGTAAGGGTGGTGTCCCTGCATGCCAGCTCCCGACGAACGTCCTCACGTAGACTACACCGGTAATGGTCGATCAGGGCCCTCTCATTCCATCCCGCGCTGGCCACCAAGGTCCGGAAGTCCAGTGCGAAGTCCTGTGCGCTCCTCTTCCCCTGTCTGAGGTGGAACAAGCGTTCCCCCGCCGCTCTCCCCTCCGGTGGATGATCGAAAACCGCCCGGAAGCGGCGGGTGAAATCCTCATAGCAAACCAACGCTGCGTCTATTCCTCCCCATTCGGCGTTGGCCCACTCAAGTGCTCTCACAGACAGACAGGAGATAAGGGCGAACACGCTCTCGTATCCCGAGGGAGCCGGGTGGATGGTCGCCAGGTAGAGCTCCACCTGGAGCAGGAACCCCTGGCACCCGGCACCCGTCCCATAATATGCCCTCGGGAGAGAGAGCCGAATCCCACTGGGTCCAGGTGACGGAGGGGTGGACATCGGTGTGGGTTGACCTGAAGTTGCTGGGGTTGTGGGAAAATCCCCTCTCTCCCATCGCTCCATGGTCTGCAACACGCGATCCATCACAGTGCCCAGATTCTGGAGCATCGTCGCGTGCTGCTGGACGCGTTCCTCCACGGGTACCGGAGGACTGGCTGCACCTGCTGACTCCATATTAGGTGCGTGTTTCTGTCAGGGTGTCAAATGTGCAGCGGTAGGACGGAGTCAGGCGCAGGACACAGAACTGAGTACACAACGTACTTTACTCGGAAAAAACTAACTCTAATTTCCACACAGGGAAAACACACAAGCTCACAAAAGCGTATGACACAACACAACGAACAAACATGCACAAAACCATGAGGGAACCAGAGGGTTAAATAGGGAAATAATCATCATACAATGGGAACCAGGTGTGTACAAACAAGACAAAACAAATGGAAAACAGAAACGTAGATCGGTGGCAGCTAGAAAGCCAGTGACGACGACCGCCGAAAACTGCCCGCACAAGGAGAGGCACCAACTTCGGCGGAAGTCGTGACAACAGTTCTCATCCTGCGCTGTGGCTGCTGTGTTTGTGTATGTGCTGTACATACTTTGGCGAAGTGATTGAATCTCTTACAATTGTTGCGCTGCCTTCCTTTTTCTGGACGTTCCTCAATGTCACTGTGTTCTCTCCTGCAATTTCCTCTATGCGATATCCTCGCTGCTCCTAGCAAAGTTTCCATAGCTCTGACGGGTTGTGTCGGGTCTGTGTCCTCCGTGTTCTCTTCGGCTAATAGCATGCACTGCCTGACTAGCTGTAGCAGCACTAGCTCTATTGCTAACCATGGTACTCAACTGTTATTGTGATAGCTCCTGTGAGTGTGCAATGACTATGGCTTTTTTGAAAGTCAAATCTGATGAGCCATGACTCAATAGCTTTTCATGTTATTTAGGTGAGTTCGTAGCAAAAACAATCTGATCTCTAACCATCTCGTCACTGTTTGTATAGTTACAGTCTTTAACTAGAAACTTTAGCTAGGTAACAAAATGCTTGACGGACTCGCTAACACCTTGTAGCTTTTCTTGAAACTTGTATCTAGCAAAAATCGGGTTTGCATTGGGCATGACGTTTTCCTCATACTTGTCATAATACGGTTTCAGTACCTTTACCTCTGCGTTTGTGTCCACGTATTAAATACATCTCGTCCTTTTTCCCCGATCCACAACAGGAGATAGCTGCACTTTTCGTTCTTGTTCTTAGGACATAGCGGTCCAGAGAACATTAGCTCCACATGCTGTCGGAACTTTCTCCACGCACCAGGTAAGTTTGATGAATCCCAATCCAGCCTCGGTGTTGGAACACCCGATGACTCCATTTTATTATTTTGGTTTTGAGTTAGTTTCTATCCCACTTCTGACATCATGTTATATTTCTGCTTAACCGTCACTCTTAATTAATTAAGTCTAATAGACTAATTAAAGGAAAGGGATCGACAACAAATATTGAATTTACTTGTTTATTTCACCATTTTGATCCAAAAGTGACGTACGTGCGCTTGACGTAAATTTACGTGACCTTTATGCCAATGATGCAGCATGTGATAAGATAGATTTACATTTACATTTTAGTCATTTAGCAGACGCTCTTATCCAGAGCGACTTACAGTTAGTGAGTGCATACATTTTTTTTCATACTGGCACCCCGTGGGAATCGAACCCACAACCCTGCGCCAAGCAAGCGCCATGCTCTACCAACTGAACATAATATATCCTAGCAGGATATTACATATGTCTTTAAGGTACTGTATCTCCTATGTCTGTAGCCCTTTCCTGCAGTCAATTACCAAAAGTGCCCTCTTTGGCCTCATGGGTGGAATGTTATTAATATTTTTCATAATTTTATAATTAATAAAGATTATTCTTTAAAAAACGACGAAAATCCAGTGTTTCTATGTCAAATAGTTTTGTTATATTTCAGTCCTCTGTGATGTATATAAAGTGTAATATTGGCATGCAAACTCAAAATTGAATACATTTCAACTCTATATCTGACATGGTACAGGTGTCTTCTTTTTTTAAGCCCATAACCATGTGTGTGAGGTGTATACTTTTAAGACTACCAAGAATGACTCTGTGTTACCCTGATTTAGCCCACTGCAGTAACATTTTAAAGTGACTCCTTCTAGTAATTGTAGCCCCAATGTATTTAACCCAGTTAGCAATGAGCACTCAGGAGGCTGGCATCCCTCCTGAGTGGTCCCACAGCATGCGACAGCTTTTTTGTCCATCGCCTCATTCACGGGGCGCTTGCGATATGCCGCTTTGTCAAGCGGCAGCCGTGCTCCTGTGCTCCTGCCGTTCACGTGACGTTTTCCTCACACAGCCCAACCGCTCTTCTCACGCCCGGCGACACTACAGCTGCCAGTCAGAGGCAAGATGCTTTTTCATTCCTGTCGCCATTTATTTTGTATATATTTATAGTTTTTATTTTTATTTAAGGTACATTGGATGCCATGTCCATTTGAAAAAGGTTTGTGGAAAAGTATTGTAAATGATTGTGTGTGCAAAATATATCAGATAACGAGGGCCAGTCCTGGTCACCTGGATCCACTGGTTACGACAAATCAAATCCAGTCAAATCAAATGTTATTGTCATGTACTTGCAGGCTTCTCACGCAGTGCAATTGCGACAAAAGTGACATAGTAATCAAATAAGTAACATAGGAAAGCAATCAAATAAGTGACATTATAAATATATAACATACTAATAAAAATACTAAATCAAGTAAATCAAGTACAAGAGGCATGCAGCTAAAAGAAAATAAGATATAAACGAAAATAAGATTAAAAGAGATTTCCTATTGGGATATAGTAGTTGTTTGCCCATGTGCATAGTGAGTGGGATAATTACAGTGCAGTTGCATCATAGAATTATATGAAAGTATATACAGTACATTAGTAGTTCAGTAAGGTGACATAAATATTCCATTGGTCCGGTAGACAAAACTGATTTCAATGTGTACAGAATATGATTAAATGGTAAGTGTGTATTAGGGTGCAGTAGTCAGCCCAGGGTTCAGCTGTTGAAACAGTCTTGTGGCTTGGGGTTAGAGGCTGGCTTTGAGACAGGTGGTCCGAGACTTGATGTTGAACCTCAATGCAGTGGATCTCTCTCCACTGTACACCGCCGCCTCCCGCCTTCACAATCGGAAGCCCCTTTCAGGTAACGGGTGACCTGAATCTGGACCCGAGGCATCCCGGGTTGCGGGGTTCTTCTGAATGGCTCCTATACACAAAGAAAGAACATTCATTTACATTTGAATCACACATGGTCTTGCACGAGTTTAAGAATGTACTTAAAAGCAGAGAAAACAAATGTAACACATTTAATAATATCAAAACTTACTGTGAAGAATGGTCTTCAGAAACAAGTCCCTGAAACAGGCCTAATCCCCTGCCCCAGTCCAGGTTGTGGCGATGGCAAGACGGTTTGACAGAATGCAAGATAGCATCCGCCACACTGTCAACTTCAGGTCCTTGGCACCCATTAAAGCCAGAAACCTAAGCTACAAAATGCAAGAGAAGTATTAGAAATTACACACTGTTAACATTTCCCTCCCCCACCCCCTATATTTTATATACATTCATTGTGACTGTCTAAAGACAGATGGCAGATATTTCCAATAAGTATTTACATTTGTTGGTAACAGTTATGTTCTTACCTTCATGTCTGCGGTCCAAACTTTAAATAATAATGTTACATTGAAATTAAGTAAATATTATGCAAGAAAGAACAGATAGGCCAAGTCTCATCTAGGCTAAGTGAATGTAATGTCATATACCTCCATGGCTATCACATCCACATGGTATTGTGGTGAATACGATGCTGGGACTGGCCATTGCCCCCCCCCCAAAAAAAAAAAAAAAAAATAGCGAGCTAATCTAGCTAGTTAACCAGGTCTATTGTATACCACAAACGAGCCACTCCATGCACGATTCAAAATCCAGGCTAGCGAATTGGTGCTCCATCTATCGATATCGATGGAATGGGTGCTGCTAGTATATTATTGTTCGGTATTTCCTGATGTTCGGTGGTAATAAATCAAATCTATTAAACTGTTCTTTCCCAAAAGCTACTAACGATCAAGTATGACTGACAGGTTTGAAAACTCGATGGAAGATAACTTCCTGTTGAGGCTTTTCGGCTTCTTCTGTGGGGTTTAAGAGGTGCCCCCTCCTACTGTACCTAGTGATCAACACTCTTCTTCAAGTATGTGAGGCAGTTTAGGGAGTGGCATTTATTGCTAGAAAGGAATCGTTTTTATTGCCTCAAATATATAGTGGCCTATATTAAATCAATAGCAAAAATGTAGGCTATTTTTGGGCATAATCAATATATAATTAAAGGGACATTTCTAAAATGTTCTACTTCATATTCATCATCTCCAGCACCACCTCAACATCAACATATGTGAAAATGGCGCGTTTCTATGTTTTGTAGTAAAATAGATAAAGATAAGTGTTTCCAATGACATCATCAACCAATTAGTAGACAATTAGTAGGCAATGCCTACTCACAATTGGTCAAAATCACACGATGCACACCGATGATGTCATTGGAAACACTTATCTTCCACTATCTTTTTTACTACAAAACATAGACACGTACCATTTTCACATACTGTATGCTGATGTTGGGGTGGTGCTGGAGATCATGAATATGACGTTGACAATTGTGAAGTTTCCATTTAATCTACTTAAACTGTCAATTATTAGGTATATTTTTTGTGTCATACTAAATGATTGTAAATGCATTGTGTCCACGTGTGGTTGTATTGTGTTTTCAAATTAGCAAATATATCAAATCAAAATCACAACAAATGTTAGGTATTTATAGCATCTTGAACAGCAAACTCCATTCGCCCACTGGGGGTAGGAATTTATAGCCATGGGCATAGGGAAGGAGGAAAATAGCAAGCGGGAGGACATTTTGGAAGATGGCTCCTATTTACTAAAAGTTACTACTATATCTTTAAGGTAGCTCCTGTGTCTTTAAAGTGACTCCTTTCTAGTAATGGTATCCCCTATGTCTTTAAGATGGCTCCTATCTACTAAAAGTTACTTCTGTGTCTTTAAGGTGGCTCCTGTCTCTTTAAGGTGGCAGCCTAGTTTGTTTTTTCCCTGGCTCAGACCTGTGCAGGTCCAGGCAGTGCTCCTTTCATAGGGTCCATTTTGTTCTTAATAAAATGGCACTCAGTGGCCGGAGGACTGGCAGGCACCCAGCTCCCGGGCCCAAAGAATGCAGGCCTTCATTAAGTGACAAACAGCTATTGCTGCTCCTGCTGCCCTCACTACTGCTGCTGCCCTCACTACTACTGCTGCTGCTACTGCTACTGTCCTCACTACTATTGCTGCTACTGCTGCTGCCCTCACTACTACTGCTGCTACTGCTGCTGCCCTCACTACTACTGCTGCTGCCCTCACTACTACTGCTGCTGCTGCCCTCACTACTACTTCTGCTACTGCTGCTGCCCTCACTACTACTGCTGCTGCCCTCACTACTACTGCTGCTACTGCTGCTGCCCTCACTACTACTGCTGCTGCCCTCACTACTACTGCTGCTACTGCTGCTGCCCTCACTACTACTGCTGCTGCCCTCACTACTACTGCTGCTACTGCTGCTGCCCTCACTACTACTGCTGCTGCCATCACTACTACTACTGCTGCTGCCCTCACTACTACTGCTGCTACTGCTGCTGCCCTCACTTCTACTACTGCCCTCACTACTACTGCTGCTACTGCTGGCCTCACTACTACTACTGCTGCTGCCCTCACTACTACTGCTGCTGCTCTCACTACTGCTGCTGCTGCTGCCCTCACTACTACTGCTGCTGCCCTCACTATACTGCTGCTACTGCTGCTGCCCTCACTACTACTGCTGCTGCCCTCACTATACTGCTGCTACTGCTGCTGCCCTCACTACTACTACTGCTGCTGCCCTCACTATACTGCTGCTACTGCTGCTGCCCTCACTACTACTGCTGCTGCCCTCACTACTACTGCTGCTACTGCTGCTGCCCTCACTACTACTGCTGCTGCCCTCACTACTACTGCTGCTGCCCTCACTATACTGCTGCTACTGCTGCTGCCCTCACTACTACTACTGCTGCTGCCCTCACTATACTGCTGCTACTGCTGCTGCCCTCACTACTACTACTGCTGCTGCCCTCACTATACTGCTGCTACTGCTGCTGCCCTCACTACTACTACTGCTGCTGCCCTCACTACTACTGCTGCTACTGCTGCTGCCCTCACTACTACTGCTGCTGCCCTCACTACTACTGCTGCTACTGCTGCTGCCCTCACTACTACTGCTGCTGCCCTCACTACTACTACTGCTGCTGCCTTCACTACTACTGCTGCTACTGCTGCTGCCCTCACTACTACTGCTGCTGCCCTCACTACTACTGCTGCTGCTCTCACTACTGCTGCTACTGCTGCCCTCACTACTACTGCTGCTGCTCTCACTACTGCTGCTACTGCTGCCCTCACTACTACTGCTGCTGCCCTCACTACTACTGCTGCTGTCCTCACTACTACTGCTGCTGCCCTCACTACTACTGCTGCTACTGCTGCCCTCACTACTACTGCTGCTGTCCTCACTACTGCTGCTGCTGCCCTCACTACTGCTGCTGCCCTCACTACTACTGCTGCTACTGCTGCTGCCCTCACTTCTACTACTGCCCTCACTACTACTGCTGCTACTGCTGCTGCCCTCACTACTACTGCTGCTGCCCTCACTACTACTGCTGCTGCTCTCACTACTGCTGCTGCTGCCCTCACTACTACTGCTGCTGCCCTCACTACTACTGCTGCTGCCCTCACTACTACTGCTGCTGCCCTCACTACTACTGCTGCTGTCCTCACTACTGCTGCTGCTGCCCTCACTACTGCTGCTGCCCTCACTACTACTGCTGCTGCCCTCACTACTGCTACTGCTGCTGCCCTCACTACTACTGCTGCTGTCCTCTCTACTACTGCCTCTACTGCTGCTGCCCTCACTACTACTGCTGCTGCCCTCACTACTACTGTTGCTGTCCTCACTACTACTGCTGCTGCCCTCACTACTGCTGCTACTGCTGGCCTCACTACTACTGCTTCTGCTATTGCTGCCCTCACTACTACTGCTGCTGCCCTCACTACTACTGCTGCTGTCCTCACTACTACTGCTGCTACTGATGGCCTCACTACTACTACTGCTGCTACTGCTGCTGCCCTCACTACTACTGCTGCTGCTGCCCTCACTACTACTGCTGCTTCCCTCACTACTACTGCTGCTGTCCTCTCTACTACTGCTGCTACTGCTGCTGCCCTCACTACTACTGCTGCTGTCCTCTCTACTACTGCTTCTACTGCTGCTGCCCTCACTACTACTGCTGCTGCCCTCACTACTACTGTTGCTGTCCTCACTACTACTGCTGCTGCCCTCACTACTTCTACTGCTGCTTCCCTCACTACTACTGCTGCTGCCCTCACTACTGCTGCTACTGCTGGCCTCACTACTACTGCTTCTGCTATTGCTGCCCTCACTACTACTGCTGCTGCCCTCACTACTACTGCTGCTGCTGTCCTCACTACTACTGCTGCTACTGCTGGCCTCACTACTACTGCTGCTACTGCTGCTGCCCTCACTAATACTGCTGCTGCCCTCAATACTACTGCTGCTGCCCTCACTACTACTGCTGCTGCCCTCACTACTACTGCTGGCCTCACTACTACTGCTGCTTCTACTGCTGCCCTCACTACTACTGCTGCTGCCCTCACCACTACTACTGCTGGCCTCACTACTACTACTGCTGCTACTGCTGCCCTCACTACTACTGCTGCTACTGCTGCTGCCCTCACTACTACTGCTGCTGCCCTCACTACTACTGCTGGCCTCACTACTACAGCTGCTTCTACTGCTGCCCTCACTACTACTGCTGCTGCCCTCACTACTACTGCTGGCCTCACTACTACTACTGCTGCTACTGCTGCCCTCACTACTACTGCTGCTACTGCTGCTGTCCTCACTACTACTGCTGCTGTCCTCACTACTACTGCTGCTGTCCTCACTACTACTGCTGCTACTGCTGCCTTTACTACTACTGCTGCTGTCCTCACTACTACTACTGCTGCCCTCACTACTACTGCTTCTACTGCTGCCTTTACTACTACTGCTGCTGTCCTCACTACTACTACTGCTGCTGCCCTCACTACTACTGCTGCTGCTATTGCTGCCCTCACTACTACTGCTGCTGCTATTGCTGCTGCCCTCACTACTACTGCTGCTGCTATTGCTGCCCTCACTACTACTGCTGCTACTGCTGGCCTCCTTACTACTTCTGCTGCTACTGCTGGCCTCTACTGCTGCTGCTACTGCTGCCCTCACTACTACTACTGCTGCTACTGCTGGCCTCACTACTACTACTGCTGCTACTGCTGGCCTCACTACTACTGCTGCTGCTACTGCTGGCCTCACTACTGCTTCTGCTACTGCTGCTGCCCTCACTACTACTGCTGCTACTGCTGGCCTCACTTCTACTACTGCTGCTACTGCTGGCCTCATTACTACTTCTGCTACTGCTGCTGCCCTCACTACTACTGCTGCTACTGCTGCCCTCACTACTACTGCTGCTACTGCTGGCCTCACTACTACTGCTACTGCTACTGCTGAAGGGGGCCCAGGGGGCGTGTTTGTGTGTTTGTTTGTGTGTGTGTGTGTTCGGGGAGATAGAGTGAGTGTAGTCACTGGCAAGGGAATGGGGGCGGGAGGGCCTGGAGGAATTGGGGTAAAGAGTAGGGGTAGGGGGGCAAATCAGTGCGTACAGAGCCACTTCCGTGGATGGTCGTCCACTATTCTTACCTCTCGTTGGCTCTCCCTCTCTGCGTCTGTCCTCACTACCCCCTGGAGATCCTGCCCTAAAAATATGGCCTCTGCCCCCCACCTCCCGTTAGGCCTCTGTAGGCCTCTCTCTCTCTCTCTCTCGCTCTCATTCACTGGGAATGGTGGGAACAGAGCAGCCATTAAGATGCATATTTAGAAGGGCAGGCCTCCTCTCCTCCTCCCTCCATCTCTCGTACTAACATCACACTCCTACTGTAATATCCCTACTGCACGAAGAGGGCCTGTCACTGGGGACGCATGCATCATTAAAACAACACACACACACACACACACACACACACACACACACACACACTCACGCACTCACTGAGACACACTTGTTGGAGTAATTCTTGTTGGAGTGTGTACCTCTCCTCTGTCACATATCCAAGCTTGGGGTCATTGGCTATCTGGCTGAACAATGCACACCTCAGCTCCACTCTGTGTGGGAGGGACAGACTAGAGATGGAGGGGGAGGGAGAAATGAAAGACAAAGAGAAACAAGGAGGCTTAAAGCGGCAATCAGCAGGAAAAAAATGATAACAAAGTGATCTCCCCACCACTGTTTCGCTAAGAAGCTGAGGGACGGGGCTGGAGAAATGGAACCGTTCTCAAATTCATAGACAGAGCTATGGATGCAAGGACTGACCATCCATGACATAAAAATATTATTTTTAACAATGTTTTGAGGCTAACAGTGTTTGTTTACATATACATGATTTACAAACTTTGGAGTAAAATAAGCTTATATTTTGGGTACTGATCAGGTGCGACAGTTGAACTAAGCTCATGAGGCATTTATAAGTTATATTGTTGGGTATATCAATGGGTAAATATCATTCATTTATCAGTCCAAAAATGGATGTAGCTACTGCAAATTGCCCCTTTAAGGACAGAAAGGGAAAGGGCAACACAGTGTGAAAAAGAGAGAGAGAAAGAGGAAGAGAGATAGACAGGGAGACACAACAGTAGGACAGACTCCTAACTATCAGCATAAATCAATCAACAACTAGCAGAGAGTCTAGTGACCACTCACCACCAACCCTTCATCAGCATACTGGACCAGCAGAGATAGACTGATAGATAGACAGATAGAGAGAGTCAGTGGAGGGATGAGTGGAAGAGCGAGGGATGATGGAGGAGAGAAGAGAGTAGCTCACTTACTGTAGCTTCTAAGCTCTTAGTCTTAGTCTGTGTCCCAAATGGCACCCTGTTCCCTTTAGGTACCCTACTTTTGACCAGGGCCCGGAATAGGGTGCCATTTATGACACAGACCTAAGCCTGTTGTGTCTGTCGTCTCCTCCTAGTGCGACATATATAAGAGAGGGCTGGAAACAATGACTCATATGTCGCCATGGCCACCATCGCCAGGCCCATTGCTTTCTGGGAGCCGTGTGTTGGCGGGTTTCATTTACTCTCCCCCCCCCCCCAATTAAGTGGATGGTGAGTTTTCACATACCCTTTTTTTCCACCCTTCGCTTGGCCGCGTTTCTGGAGCGCTAGAGTTTTATGATGAAAGCTGCCAGGGCAGCGCAAGCATACATTAAAGTAAATGAAAGCGTGCTCGCGAACACACACACACAGGCACACACACATTTTTTGAGTCTCTAAGTTGTTTTATCTCATGGTTAGTAAATGAAAGTTGATGGATTAAATTGTCATGAATAATGATTGTCTCTAAGCGTTCAACTTTCACCCAAATTCCATTCATACAGTTGCTTGTTGAGTCATCACTGTGCTTTGCTCTGGGCGAACTCATCAGCTGATTGAGCTATTTGATGGTGTGAGATGTAATTAATTAATTGTCTTAATTTTCTCAGCAGATATACTGTAAGTACGTTAAAGTGTCTATGAGTTTTGTTGATAAGGTATAAGGATAATTATTTTGCACCAGGAGAGTAGAGTATATATGCTTTGACTAGAAGTTACCCTCAGGCACAGATCTAGGATCAGCCTACCCTCCCCGAATCCTAACATTAAACCTTTGCCGTCAATAGCAGAAAACTGATGGATCGGTGCCTATAGGGGCAACTTCATTCTACTCCCTTTTAGAATTCCGTCTCTTTGGGAATGCTCATTGGGAATGCTGCCTCATTCTCCGGCATTGGCATGGAGAGACATGCCATGACATCACTGCATGGAATACTGATGGGGACTGGAGTCTTAGAGACTGCCAGCGTTTATGAATGGGTGAGTGGTGTAAGTGTGTGTGTGTGTGTGTATTAGGGAGGTGTGGAGAGGTGAAGCGGGAAGTGCTGACAGCTCCTGATGTATTGGGCGGCAGGTGGGTGGGAGACAAAGAAAGGGAAAGATCTTTGAGGGAGGGAGTGATAGATGGCTAGGAGGGAGGGAGGGAGGGAGGGAGGGAGGGAGGGAGGGAGGGAGGGCGGGAGGGAGGGAGAGAGGAGGGAGGGAGGGAGGGAGGGAGGGAGGGAGGGAGGGAGGAGGGAGAGAGAGAGGGAGGGAGGGAGGGAGGGAGGGAGGGAGGGATAGATGGCTAGGAGGGAGGGACGGCGGGAGGGAGGGAGGGAGGGAGGTAGGGAGGGAGGGAGGAGGGCGGGCGGGCGGGAGGTCTAGGAGAGAGAGAGGGAGGGACGGAGGGATGGCTAGAAGGGAGGGAGGGAGGGATAGATGGCTAGGAGGGAGGGAGGGAGGGACGGAGGGATGGCTAGGGAGGGAGGGAGGGAGGGAGGGAGGGAGGGAGGGAGGGAGGGAGGGAGGGAGGGAGGGAGGGAGGGAGGGAGGGAGGGAGGGAGGGAGGGAGGGATGCTTTTAAGCCCATTGTGCTACACATAAAAAATGACTGAGTCAGTTTTACTCTAATTAAAGAAAACTTTACTCTGCCACAGATAATGTTTGGTCCCAGTCTAAAAAGAGTAAAACGTACTCTGGCAACAGAGTTGTTTTTTAAGAGTTGTATTTGTTAAATGTAGTGTTTATATTTAACTCTGCATCATTGCGTTTCAATCTGTACAGTATTAATTGAAAACATGCAGTGTTGTTCAGTGTTCTAGAGTTAATTGTTTAGCGTAATGTTTACTTTCACAGTAAAATCGCAAGAGTTCATTCAAGTTCTATGTAGTCAAACTCAACACTATTTTGCGGTTTATATGGTCCCATTTGAGGTATAAGGGTGATTAAGTCTCATTTGCATATTTTTTAATGTGTTACATTATGGTGCTGCAATGTGGCATCCAATCTGTGACAACCAATTAGAGGGAGGTTGTCCAGCAATTTTACATCACCCACTACTTACATTAAGATTGCATGTCAGAGCAGGGAGGACTATACTGTTGCCTGAGACCAGTGTTGCCTACTCCTCAGTAAAGAAAGTAGCTATTGGCTGTCCTAAAAGTCGCTAGAAGTCGCTAAATGACGTCATCGCATAATTGGCCATGTGCATGTAATTGTGATGGACGCTGTAAGAGAGAGGAATAACGTTCTGGGAGAGACAAAAAGTGAGTAAAAAACACCCTAAGTATGTTTAGAACTACAAATGAACTTTCTTCTGTCGATTCTTGTTTTTTTAATGTCACAATTTCAACCCTCCTCCTTTATCTGGACTTGGGACCAGCAAAAGTGACCCAAAAGAGACACACTGGCGGAGTTACCTATTTGTACATTTTTTAAAAACTTTTTTTGTATTATTATTATTATTATTATTATTATTATTTTAGTTTAGTTTTCTTCAGTTTGGTTTGGTTTTTAACCTTATGGTCCACTTAGGAGCCTACAACAAGTCACAATAAAACATGACATTTTTTTACCATAACATTTTAACAATTTTTTGTATACAATCTACATGAACAATCTAAATGGACCAAAAAGAGACAATAGAAAAAACTGTCAATGGCAATGTGAGAAAATGATGGTAACTAGTCTGGCCCTAATTCAGGTAAAACTTTTTTTTTTCAGACCCCCCTCCACACACACACAGGCTGTGCTGGCTCACAGAAAGAGTGGGTCATCGTCATTTTGGTCAAGGCTCTCTATGGCAGGTTCAGCAACTGAGGGAGCTGATTTAAATGAGTAAGCAGCTGATGTGCCAAAAAGCTGCAAAACATTATCAGGCAGCTGGTGCTCATAGCAAGCCTCACCAGACAGCTTCAGTCCATATCGAATGTACAGGATGGAGTTAAGGGTCTGCAAGGACATCCGATTTCTAAGTTTGCTTTTTACCACACTCATCTGGCTGAATACTCTCTCGACTTCAGCATTCGATTGTGGCAAGGACAACACAGACACAGCAGCCATGGCAAGTTCTTGAAACGGGTTGATATCAGCTGCATCCCTGAACTTCCAAATCTCACTCCAGAAGCCCAGTGTGTTTTTTGTCTCATTCCATTTACTAAGATGGATGGCACGCCATTGCTGGACAATCTTATCTATCTCTGCAGGGGAGTAGCCAAGGAGCTTGGCTATTTTTTCCACAGTGGGGAAAAAAAGTATTTAGTCAGCCACCAATTGTGCAAGTTCTCCCACTTAAAAAGATGAGAGAGGCCTGTAATTTTCATCATAGGTACACGTCAACTATGACAGACAAATTGAGAGAAAAAAAATCCAGAAAATCACATTGTAGGATTTTTAATGAATTTATTTGCAAAATATGGTGGAAAATAAGTATTTGGTCACCTACAAACAAGCAAGATTTCTGTCTCTCACAGACCTGTAACTTCTTCTTTAAGAGGCTCCTCTGTCCTCCACTCGTTACCTGTATTAATGGCACCTGTTTGAACTTGTTATCAGTATAAAAGACACCTGTCCACAACCTCAAACAGTCACACTCCAAACTCCACTATGGCCAAGACCAAAGAGCTGTCAAAGGACACCAGAAACAAAATTGTAGACCTGCACCAGGCTGGGAAGACTGAATCTGCAATAGGTAAGCAGCTTGGTTTGAAGAAATCAACTGTGGGAGCAATTATTAGGAAATGGAAGACATACAAGACCACTGATAATCTCCCTCGATCTGGGGCTCCACGCAAGATCTCACCTCGTGGGGTCAAAATGATCACAAGAACGGTGAGCAAAAATCCCAGAACCACACGGGGGGACCTAGTGAATGACCTGCAGAGAGCTGGGACCAAAGTAACAAAGCCTACCATCAGTAACACACTACGCCGCCAGGGACTCAAATCCTGCAGTGCCAGACGTGTCCCCCTGCTTAAGCCAGTACATGTCCAGGCCCGTTTGAAGTTTGCTAGAGTGCATTTGGATGATTCAGAAGAGGATTGGGAGAATGTCATATGGTCAGATGAAACCAAAATATAACTTTTTGGTAAAAACTCAACTCGTCGTGTTTGGAGGACAAAGAATGCTGAGTTGCATCCAAAGAACAACATACCTACTGTGAAGCATGGGGGTGGAAACATCATGCTTTGGGGCTGTTTTTCTGCAAAGGGACCAGGACGACTGATCCGTGTAAAGGAAAGAATGAATGGGGCCATGTATCGTGAGATTTTGAGTGAAAACCTCCTTCCATCAGCAAGGGCATTGAAGATGAAACGTGGCTGGGTCTTTCAGCATGACAATGATCCCAAACACACCGCCCGGGCAACGAAGGAGTGGCTTCGTAAGAAGCATTTCAAGGTACTGGAGTGGCCTAGCCAGTCTCCAGATCTCAACCTCATAGAAAATCTTTGGAGGGAGTTGAAAGTCTGTGTTGCCCAGCGACAGCCCCAAAACATCACTGCTCTAGAGGAGATCTGCATGGAGGAATGGGCCAAAATACCAGCAACAGTGGGTGAAAACCTTGTGAAGACTTACAGAAAACGTTTGACCTGTGTCATTGCCAACAAAGGGTATATAACAAAGTATTGAGACACTTTTGTTATTGACCAAATACTTATTTTCCACCATATTTTGCAAATAAATTCATTAAAAATCCTACAAAGTGATTTTCTGAATTTTTTTTCTCATTCTGTCTGTCATAGTTGACGTGTACCTATGATGAAAATTACAGGCCTCTCTCATCTTTTTAAGTGCGAGAACTTGCACAATTGGTGGCTGACTAAATACTTTTTTCCCCCACTGTATGTCTCCAGGGCTCTTATTGTGCTTTAGAGTTTCCTCCACATTGAAAACTGACATGTACTGCAATGCTTTGATGTTGTCCAGCAGTCTCACCCTCAACTCATTAGTGAGGGAGATGGTGAAGGCTACACACCGCTTTCAGACATTGTTTTCATCCTCAGGCGCAATGTGGAGCTCAGCTGCCTTTGACTCAAAAAGGTAACCAAGATACGGTTTGGGACTGATGTATCCATCTATTGGCCCTTTGAGTACATCAACATTTGCCAGTGGATTCAGCACCCTGCTGCTCACAGACTTGATCAGGCTAACCAAGCTGTCAAGTAGCTTAAGAGGATCTACTTGCTCTCTCTCAAAAGCCTTGATGGCCAAATGTACCTCACCCAGCACTGACTTCAAAAGTCACAAAAGTCACATACAATATGTTTTGAGGATCACTGTACATGGAGTATAAAACCTCAGCCATGTAGCAGTGTTCACTGGACTTGGTGACTGCGAAATGCAGCCTAAGCTCCTCCCACTGGTCAAAAATGCATGAAACCGCAGGTTCAATGGAGAGCCAACGTGTGGCACACACCTTGATTATCTGTAAAGGTTTCACCGCACAGTTGATGGTCTCATATATAGCCTTGTAGGCCTCCCTGCGCTTTGGAGACACTGAAAACGAGTTATAAGTCTCTCGTACCAAGTACTCCACACTACGGGGGATGGTGTCATTGGAAGCATGACTTACAGCAAGCTGCAGAGAGTGGCACACACAGCGAATAAGAACCAGATCTTTGAGGCCATACTCCTCCTTCAGCACTTTATGGACCCCATTGTTAATCCCCGTCATAACAGAGGCATTGTCAGTCCATATCCCCAGGAGTTTCTCTTTTTTAAGACAACACTTCTCGAGGAAAGCCACAACAGCACGGGCTATAGATTTGGCATCTCCTCCCTCCAACTCAACAAGCCCCAGAAATGTTGATACAATTGTCTGCTTGGTGTCACTAAAGTACCTTATCACAATACCCAGGTACTTAGAAACACTTACATCCGTGGACTCATCGAGGAGGAGGCTGAAACGCTGGTTACTCACATCTGCGACCAACTTTTTCAGAAAGTATGGTGCTAGAACACCATTAATCATTTCTGTGCACTTTGTCCTGTGCATTTTGAAGTGGGTAGCAGCAGTGGAGTCTGAGAAAGCAGCTCTACATGCTTCTCCAATGTGATCACATGCCAGCATGGAACAGTGTTCAGCAATAGCTAATGCCATGGTGGCCTCAGCCTTTTTTGCAGAGTCAATTTTTTTAACCATAAATGGCAGCTTGTTTTGGGTGGAACTGTTATAAGGCTTTGCCTTTTGAGTATGTTTTTGTGTTGTCATGTGTTTTTTTACATCACTAAGTTTGGCGTAGAACTCAGCCTTACAATACAGGCAGTATGCCCGTGTATCATCTCCAATAAACGGCTTCAACCAGCCTTTGAATTCAGGGTTTGATTCCCACTCCTTTCTGTATTTTTGAGTGTACAGTTTAGACTGAGACATGATGAGCTAGCTAGCTAGATGTTTATCTTATGTCACAGAGAGGCACACACACAGTGGACGAGGTGAGTAAGTGACTGAGGCTGTGAGTCAAATTCAGTGATTTATTTTAGACAAAGAACATTTTACATTTACATCCCGCACTGAATGTAAGCCAGGGCGGGATCAGCCAGCGGCGGCTTCCCGCATGTGCGATTCATTTGCAGTCTGGACGCGGAGGGGTGAACATCTCCTGCTCTGACTGCAGCTGGGAGGGACTGCTGCGCGAGGACTGGGCCGCCTGTGAGTGCTTTGGGAATGGGGGTGGGGCCCACGGCAGCACCCGCTGCTTGTTGAGAAGAGTAAGAACGATACGTGCTTTCACGTCAGAGTCTCCAAAAGTCTCCAATAACACCAGAAAAAGTTGCTAGATTTGTTGCTAGTCGATTTTTTTTAAATGTGTCGCTAGAGTGGTCTGAATACTCGCAAAATATAGCGACAAAGTCGCTAAGTTGACAACACTGCCTGAGACTACCTACATCATGTAAACTGGAACAGCCATTTCACTAACAGTTGCAATAAATCCAACCACTTACAGATTGGATTAGTTTAGAAAAATGTATGTTACTTATCTTTGTGTAGCATAAGATAAAAAACAATCAATGTAAAAGCGAAAATACAGATATTGAAACAAACAATTCAAAAAATCAACCTACAACAGAGCATGCTGGGAAATATGACTGAGGCCCCTCCCACATCTGTGGATATTCCACAGATTTAACTCCCTGTCTCTGATTACTCTTAGTGCAGTTAAAAGTATTCAGTCCCAATCAACTCCAGTTATCGACACTAACACCTGGGAGCGTATCACTCTGTTGAGGGTTAAGATAACTCCAGTAGAGTCAATTTAACGCTAACATTTTTAACACTGTGATTTCAACTCTCCTTGATTTACTGTATAGGAGCCTGCCAGTCTGTCAGTCTCCTGTCCTCCTCTCTACTCCTAAAGCTGCAGCACTCTTTCATTAGATAGCATTTTAAAACAAATCTTGCTCCTACTCTCTCTGTCACACAAGCACTCGTGCACACACACACACGCCTATCCAAACACAATTGTTTCCTGGCAACCCTGGCGGCATCACTTAGTTTGTGAGTTTGCTGTCATTTAGTATGACTGACAGAAAGATCAAGTCGGTAAGGTGTGTGTGCATGCATGTGTGTGTGTGTGTGAAGGTGTGTGTGTGGAAGCACAGTTTGTTTAGCCTCCACTGCCACTGACAGTACTTGCATTCGGCACTGCGCAATCTGTCTCTTCCCTCTCACTGACAGCTTCAGACGTCCGCTACTTGTTAGGCTGAGAGAGCTGTCAAAGATCTGGGATTGATTAGCAGGTCAGGCTGCTATCTGTGAATGAAGGTAGAGCTTTGTGGCGCTCCGAGGCGCACGCTCGGTGGCGCTGGCCTTTCCAGAGCTGGCCAATTACAGTGGAGATTTCCCAGCTGATTGCTGCTCGGCTGTCTCTGTCTGGACCCACTCTGATCTGATCCTGTTAAATTACCCGGAAACAATAGACCCAGCCTAATTCACTCACCATCTTCCCCCCCCTCTTCCTCTCTCTCCCTCTTTCTCTCTCTCCCCCGATTTTCTCATCTTCCACGTCTTTGCGACTGGGAGATGAACTGTGGAGAAAGAGGGGAGAGGGGAGGAGGGTGGGAAGGAGGGAAGGGACAGAGTTTGTTCTGAAAGGATGATAGTAAGGTTCCCTTTGATCGTTGTTATGGGTGGAAGGCAGAAAGAGGCTACGGACCAACGACCCATGCCATGCTATGCTATGCACACACAATCTAAGCCAGTACGCTCAAATGGGACTGAGGAAGGCACGGAAATTCAAGCTACAGTAGACATCAGAATGATCCAAAAGTGCATGTCTGTAACCCAAATGTCCTAGCATAGATGGGGGATACTTAGATGTTACATATACACACAAACACACACATGCATGCACGCACACAACATTGATCAGGTGTGCTAGCAGAGGAAGCACAAAGTATGTCATGTCCTTGAACTAGCCAGTGGGTGGAGCCAACATGCTTACATACTGTACCTCCCTCACCATCGCCTTTGGCGTGTACGTAACAACTCCCAATATACAGTATTTAATGTGTGTGTGTGTGTGAGCGTGCAAGCGTATGTGTGCGTGTGAGAGAAACTGTATGTTTTTGTTGCCAAACGTAACAAGGTTTCAGTGCCAACTTCCCAGTGGTTCCACCCCCTGCCTGCCTATGATGGTTTTACCCCATGGTCCAAAATGCCAACTTCTTGATATTACCCCCCCTCCCTCCCTCCCCCTTTCCTGCCATGTTGGTTCGCCCCACTGTCAGCTTATCCATGCCCTTTAAAATAAAAAGATAAGTCGCACACTCTAATAGCTCCAATGCAATCGATGATATAATTTATTTACCAACATTTCGACAGCAAGCTGTCTTCATCAGGGTTTCATGTCAAACACTGCAGGTCACCATATAATGTTAGGACACACGCTGGTGTTTGTAATCATGGCGGACCAAGGAAAAAGCATGAATGAATATACAACGATCACCTGAACTTGGCCGGCCCCACTGTCAAAGCCCCCCCAAGCCCCTCACCCAGGTCTGGACTTTGTCCAGCCCACTGTCAAAGACCCCCTAAGCCCACCACCCGAGCCTGGACTTGGTCCGGCCCACTGTCAAAGCCTTCGTTATGCCTGCTAAGTGGGGCCTACTGACACTTCTCTGAATTTCCTAGTCATACATTTTACTGCCATGTTTTTACACCGTCTATGTCAATAGCCTTCCCGAAAAACTTTACCACACCAGCAACACCCCCCCACCTTCCCAAGCCCTCAATACCCCCAACCCCACACCCTCTCCCTCTCTGTTAGTTTTACCTACAACCCAGAAACTAGTCTTCTCCTTTCCCCCTCTCCCCTCGTCTCTCCTTTACCTTTCCTTCTCTCCTCCACTCATTTATTTTTCCTGCCCCATTCCTATTCCAAACCTTCTCTCTCACCCCTCCCCTCTCTCTCTCTCTCTCTCTCTCTCTCTCTCTCTCTCTCTCTCTCTCTCTCTCTCTCTCTCTCTATTACAAACATACACCTCTCTGAGCTGTGTTACTCAGCTCTTTCCCTCCCATTGCAACAGGAGAGTAGTGATCACTATCACCTACACAACAGATAATACTAGGGTAAAAAATGGTACAACGCCCAGCAATTTCACTACTGCCCTAGAGATGAAGAGGGTACTAGGTTTTCTTCCCTGGTTGCTAGGTTACAGTCGATTAGAGAGAGAGAGGGAGAGGGGTACAGCCCATAGTTATTGCCACCAGACTTGGGACTGGAGACTAGGAGAGGGAAGAGTGAGGGGAGGAGAGGAAGAGGGGAATCACTGGTCTATAGTCTGGAAAACCTCAGCCACTGCCGGCGAGGTGCGTGGAATTGCACTCTTTTATGGGAACATTTTAGTGGAGGTGCAATGACCCTCACACAAACACATGTCTGTATACACACACAACCCTCCACCTCACACACACACACTCACACACACACACTCACACAGACAGACATGCACACGCACGCACACACGGACGCATGCATGCTCTCTCCCTACTTCTCACCTCTTCACATACTCACATACTCAGACACATACATTCACCTTGCCCCACTAACACTCATGTTAAAGCTATACCAGCACCCTTTACTCAGCGCCCTAGTTGTAGGCCATAACCAGGGGTTTTCATACTCAGATCACATAGCATAGTAGCCATACTGTAACCAATACAGGACATACAGTACATATCGAATAGGACATATGGCTCATTATGTCTGTCGCTATTGAATAGGACATATGGCTCATTATGTCTGTCGCTATCGAATAGGACATATGGCTCATTATGTCTGTCGCTATTGAATAGGACATATGGCTCATTATGTCTGTCGCTATTGAATAGGACATATGGCTCATTATGTCTGTCGCTATTGAATAGGACATATGGCTCATTATGTCTGTCGCTATTGAATAGGACATATGGCTCATTATGTCTGTCGCTATTGAATACGACATGTAGCTCATTATGTCTGTCGCTATTGAATAGGACATATGGCTCATTATGTCTGTCGCTATTGAATAGGACATATGGCTCATTATGTCTGTCGCTATTGAATAGGACATATAGCTGATATGTCTGTCGCTATTGAATAGGACATATAGCTGATATGTCTGTCGCTATTGAATAGGACATATAGCTGATATGTCTGTCGCTATTGAATAGGACATATAGCTGATATGTCTGTCGCTATTGAATAGGACATATAGCTGATATGTCTGTCGCTATTGAATAGGACATATAGCTGATATGTCTGTCGCTATTGAATAGGACATATAGCTCATATTTCCATATCTCCCTACCCCCTTGTCGATTAAGGCTGGTCACTCTCTCAACAAGGCCCATGATAGGGGAGACTGGGGACAGGGGACAGGCCTGTCCCCCAGGGCCCAGGACCACAGACGCTGGTGACAGACATCTATTCTCTAATGCCCCCCCCCACCCCTCTGTCCCCTTGGTATGACCCTGGGATTGATTGACACACATGGGACAGGGGTCCGCAATGACCCTCCATCAGAAGACCCAATGTGCTGTCACGCTCCACGGCTTATTTATAGAGAGTGTGTGGGGTGGAGTGTAGTGGGGTGTGTTTGTGTGTGTCTGATGGGGGGGGTTATGGTGTGTGTGTGCAAATGAGTGTGTGTGTGTGCTCTATGTTCACTCCATAGTGTGTGTGTGTACAGAATGCATGTATGTGAGTCAGTACGATAACGAAGCAGTGATATAAAAACAAAACAACCATGTCAGTCAAGTAATTCCTACACATCTATAACACCGCAGACAGAGAAAAGAGGGAGGCGGAATGGAGGGATGGTAGGAAAGGAGGAGAGGAGCGGTGAGAATCCCTCCTAAGCCTGCAGGTCTCCAGTTAAAAGACAGAAGATCCTTGGGCCCTTGTGCCTAATTGGCTGCGCGACGGTGGAAATCACAATCCCATCACAGTCTTCCTGACAAAGACAGCCGGGTCATGCCACCTACATAGAGCCGAATTATCCCCGCCAGCCAATAACCACAGATCCCGCCCTCACACACAACCACGAGGAGACACACGAGTGCACATGGGCGAGTGCGCAGGCACACACACACACACACACACATACTCACACAATCACACACACACACACATGCAGGCACACGCACACACACACACTCACACACACACACACACACACACACACACGCACACACACACACCCAAGCCACAAGGGGAAGGCAGCCAACAGAACAGAGCAATACAACAACAGAACAATTTAATTTGTAACAATCGAGTTCAAAGTAATTCAGTACAATACGCTTCACAATACAATACAATACAATTAGATGATTCCAATATGCCTCAAGGCACTCTATCCAATACCACACAATCCCATACCACACAATCCAATACCACACACTGCGATACTACCACAAAAGAACACTATACAGCATGCCCATATGCTGCACTTTTAGAAAAAAGGTTGCTATCTAGAACCTAAAATGGTTCTTCGGCTCCAGGTAGAACTCTTTTGGGTTCCATGTAAAACCCTTTCCACAGAAGATTCTACATGGAACCCAAAAGGGTTCTACCTGGAACCAAAAACGGTTATTCAAAGGGTTCTCCTATAGGGACAGCTAAAGAACCCTTTTGGAACCCTTTTTTCTAAGAATGTGTAAACATATGTGTGATTCCAATATGCTTAAAGCCAATACAATATAACACTCATTTGCGGTATTACACTCTATGGACACAATCCAATGCAACAGAATGTAATACTCCACAATAGAACACTTTATACCATGTAGAATAGAAGCACACAATAAATACAGCAAAAAACTGTGATATTATTTCAATATGCTGCAAGGCAATACAATGTTTTAAAGTCATTTGCGGTGTTACACTATGCATACCAATGCGATACTATCACAAAAGAACCCCATATACCATGCCCATATGCTGTATTTAACATATGTCGTTGGGAATCACGTTCATGTTATATTAGCATGCATTGTGTAAGGGTTGTGGAGGCTCCCGTCCCCATACCAGAGTTTATGGGAAATTCCATTGAGGTTACTCGCCTCTATAGATCAAATGAGCAAATTCTGAACCTGCCTACCACCCTAAGCCCTGCTCTCGATGTGTGTGTGTTTATGTGACAAAGAGTGACCTTTGACCCTGAAAGACTGCAGGGGAGTGGGGATGGGGTGGGGGGCAGAGGGGTCCGGGGGGTGCAATGAGAGAGACATTGGGGCCATCACTATGAGAAAGTGACAAAGAGGTGACAATGCCATTTCCTCTTCTCTCTCTACCAGTCTCCATTCCCTGTTCCTTTCTCCTGTTCAACTGTCTCCAACTCTGTCCTCTGGTCTTAACTCCATGTCCACTTCATCCTATTCTTCCTGTCTCCAACGCTGTATAGACTACCCTCCTCCTCCCCACCCCAAATTGCCACACGTGCTGGAAACAAAGGGGATAGCGACAGGCAGCGAAGGGGGGGTATTTTGAGGTGTATCCTGGCTGTCTGGCCATACTAATGCCCTCTAGCAGAGAGGTGGATCGCACGTAAGCCCCCATTAATACAGGAATGAGTTGAATTTAGCCCTGTCTGCGTCCGGCCCCGCCCAGCTTTTCCATGAAGTGTGGCACAACACTTACCGAAAGCTCTCTTTCTCACTCTCTCTGCCGCGTTCTCTCTCTCTCCGCGCCACGCCTCTGCGCTCTCCCTTTGTTCCTAACTATAGCCGTGCTGCAGCCAAGGCCCCCTACTTAAATATTCCACTATAAAACAAGTGATAATGAACATGGAAAGCACCCAGCACTGGGGCTGGGAGTGTGCGCGTGTGTACGTGCGTGTGTGTACGCACATGCATGGATGTGCACGTGTAAGCGCACTCACAGATGCGTACAGACACACAGGCAGGCCTGGAATGGAAAAAATATAGATTGTTTTTGAAAGAGGGGAAGAGATGAGCTGTGACAGGAAAATGACAGATCCAACTTTACGGTTTCATAAATCAGGCAGCTGGTTGGTATAAATGGTCTTAATGGGCACGTGTCTGTTTCCTACCTGGCAACTGAACCATCATCAGCCCAGCACAAGGATATTTACATCACAAGACCTTGGGACACCTTGAAATGCTCTGAATCACATTCAAAAGCCTGCAGCTATAATGCATTAGGATTCAGTTATTATGCATTGTAAGACTTGTCATGAGCATGTACAGTGAGGTAAAAAAGTATTTGATCCCCTGCTGATTTTGTACGTTTGCCCACTGACAAAGACATGATCAGTCTATAATTTCAATGGTAGGTTTATTTGAACAGTGAGAGACAGAATAACAACCAAACAATCCAGAAAAACGCATGTCAAAAATGTTATAAATTGATTTGCATTTTAATGAGGGAAATAAGTATTTGACCCCTCTGCAAAACATGACTTAGTACTTGGTGGCAAACCCTTGTTGGCAATCACAGAGGTCGGACGTTTCTTGTAGTTGGCCACCAGGTTTGCACACATCTCAGGAGGGATTTTGTTCCACTCCTCTTTGCAGATCTTCTCCAAGTCCTTAAGGTTTCGAGGCTGACGTTTGGCAACTCGAACCTTCAGCTCCCTCCACAGATTTTCTATGGGATTAAGGTCTGGAGACTGGCTAGGCCACTCCAGGACCTTAATGTGCTTCTTCTTGAGCCACTCCTTTGTTGCCTTGGCCGTATGTTTTGGGTCATTGTCATGCTGGAATACCCATCCACGACCCATTTTCAATTCCCTGGCTGAGGGAAAGAGGTTCTTACCCAAGATTTGACGGTACATGGCCCCGTCCATCGTCCCTTTGATGCAGTGAAGTTGTCCTGTCCCCTTAGCAGAAAAATACCCCCAAAGCATAATGTTTCCACCTCCATGTTTTTAACGGTGGGGATGGTGTTCTTGGGTCATAGGCAGCATTCCTCCTCCTCCAAACACAGCGAGTTGAGTTGATGCCAAAGAGCTTGATTTTGGTCTCATCTGACCACAACACTTTCACCCAGTTCTCCTCTGAATCATTCAGATGTTCATTGGCAAACTTCAGACGGCCCTGTATATGTACTTTCTTGAGTAGGGGGACCTTGCGGGCGCTGCAGGATTTCAGTCCTTCACGGTGTAGTGTGTTGCCAATTGTTTTCTTGGTGACTATGGTCCCAGCTGCCTTGAGATCATTGACAAGATCCTCCCGTGTAGTTCTGGGCTGATTCCTCACCGTTCTCATGAACATTGCAACTCCACGAGGTGAGATCTTGCATGGAGCCCCAGGCAGAGGGAGATTGACAGTTATTTTGTGTTTCTTCCATTTGCGAATAATCGCACCAACTGTTGTCACCTTCTCACCAAGCTGCTTGGCGATGGTCTTGTAGCCCATTCCAGCCTTGTGTAGGTCTACAATCTTGACCCTGACATCCTTGGAGAGCTCTTTGGTCTTGGCCATGGTGGAGAGTTTGGAATCTGATTGATTGATTGCTTCTGTGGACAGGTGTCTTTTATACAGGTAACAAGATGAGATTAGGAGCACTCCCTTTAAGAGTGTGCTCCTAATCTCAGCTCGTTACCTGTATAAAAGACACCTGGGAACCAGAACTCTTTCTGATTGAGAGGGGGTCAAATACTTATTTCCCTCATTAAAATGCAAATCAATTTATAACATTTTTGACATGCGTTTTTCTGGATTTTTTGTTTGTTATTCTGTCTCTCACTGTTCAAATAAACCTACCATTAAAATTATAGACTGATAATTTCTTTGTCAGTGGGCAAATGTACAAAATTAACAGGGGATCAAATACTGTATGACCCCCTTATAATGTCTGATTATTATCTCATAGTGATCCTGAGTAAATAACAGCCATTTTCGAGTCAGTTGAGGGGGGTATTTATGTAGACATAATCAGCCGAATTTCACTTTAAGACTCTATCTGATTCTGAAAGTCAATGATATACCATTGAGAGGGCTTTTATGGAGAATATGAGGGAATATGAGGGAAGATGTGCATCAATGGGTGGATTGTGGAGAGTGCTTTTATGTCGCTAGGATGAGTGATGAGCTGAAAAGATTTGTCATGGGCCCTCAGATCCTCAAAAATGTCTACAGCTGCACCATTGAGAGCATCTTGACTGGCTGCATCACTGCTTAGTATGGCAACTGCTTGGCATCCGACCGTAAGGCGCTACAGAAGGTAATGCGTACAGCCCAGTACATCACTGGGGCCGAGCTCCCTGCCATCCAGGACCTCTATAGCA
Organism: Coregonus clupeaformis; assembly: GCF_020615455.1. Classification (NCBI taxonomy): domain Eukaryota; kingdom Metazoa; phylum Chordata; class Actinopteri; order Salmoniformes; family Salmonidae; genus Coregonus; species Coregonus clupeaformis. Next base: position 34,497,681 of record NC_059192.1, on the reverse strand, counting down.
GGCGGTGTCAAAGACTCCACAGCCACCTAAGTCATAGACTGTTCTCTCTGCTACCGCACGGCAAGTGGTACCGGAACACCAAGTCTGGGACCAAAAAGCTCCTGAACAGCTTCTACCCCCAAGTCATAAGACTGCTGAACAGTTAATCAAATGTCTACCCGGACTATTTGCATTGACACCCTTTTTTTTGCACTGACTCTCTTGCACTGGCTCTATGCACACACACATACTACACTGACACTCTAACACACACACACACACACACACACACACACACACACACACACACACACACACACACACACACACACACACACACACACACTTACAAATAGACACTCTTTCACACTCTTCACATATGCTGCTGCTACTCTGTTTATTATCTATCCTGATTGCCTAGTCACTTTTACCCCTACCTACATGTACATATTACCTCAACTACCTCGTACCCCTGCACATTGACTCGGAACCGGTACTCCTTGTATATAGTCTCGTTATTGTTATTTTAATGTGTAAATATTTTATTTTTTATTTTGTGCAAATTGTTCTTACTTTCTAACTCTGCATTGTTGAGAAAGGGCTCCTAAGTAAGCATTTCACGGTAAAACCTACACTTGTTGTATTCGGCGCATGTGACAAATACACTTTGATTTGATTTGATTGGTGTGTGTGCGAGTGGTGGGTATTGATGGGTTGACTGTATAGGCCTGTGTGCTGTATTCCTCTTGACATTGAGACTGGGGTTAGAGTCCTGTGTTGAGCTCCATGTTAAATTATGTCTTTCTGTGGAGGATCCCATTGTGGACAGGCATTTTTGGCCAGGACCCATTCCCCCAGGCCTTCCCCCAACCTTACCCCCAGGCCTGCCACAGGCCCTCCTCTGTAGGCCTCAAGGTGGGCACTGTTCCCCGGTGCTCTCTCTCTCTCCACACCGACGTGGCCACGAGCCAGGGGACGCCACTGTCGGGAGAGGGGATAGAGCAGTGGGATTGAGTGTGTGTCCCTGCGCACAAGGTGTGTACTCGCTAGTGTGTGTGTGTGTGTCTGTGAGTGTGTAGAGGGGGGTCTCCTCCCTACTCCTAAACAGAAGTTGCTCCGTTTTTTAGAGAGAGACTCCGCGGCCCACCCAAGAGGAAAGAGGAGGAGGAGGGGGAGGCTTGGAGGAACAAAGCCTAATTTCAAACTTGCCGAAAACAGGGGTCTTTATGCTGTGATGCTGGGGCTCCCTCCTATGTAAGGAGATTTTATCGCTAAGATGCAATATCCACCTCGCCATAGGGCCAGGGGGCGGCTGCATAGGCCTCCAGTGTTACACTAAGTACCCTGGGGCTCTGACCTCACTAATTAAGTCTCTCTTCGCTACTGCTGCCGCCGCCCACTACTGTACTGTCCTTTGTGTTGCACAGCATTGGGGATGTCTGTCTGTCTATGTGTCTGTGTATTTGTCAGACTGGCTGTAAGCCAAGCCCTTTTATTTGGTCTATTTCTATCTTTGTTTATAGGATTTGTTTGTCTGTTTTGTCTGTTAGATGATGGTTTGGCTGTTTGTAGGTCTACCTGTCTATCTGGCCTCCTCTGTATGCCTGCGATTATCTGTGTTTGTTTACCTCTGTCTAGTCAGTTGAAATAATAATTTGCACATTGTTATTTGACGCGTCAAATGTGTGTCTTTTTTGACACGCAAAGAGCTAAACGGCATTCGATAAGCGTCTGGCTTACTGTCTGTCCGTCCGTCTGTCTGTCTTCCATATAGCCCTATAGACTTTTATGTGTTCCGTTATCTATCAGTCTCGAATGTCCTTCCTTTTAAACCCCACTGTGAATTCACTGAGGCTTTTATGCGGCCGCTTGAGTGGCATTTAAAGACAGTACACCGGGCTCTACAGGGAATCCATGAGTGAGAAAAGGGGAAATTAAATGGGGATCTGGACGAGAAAGGACAATTAAAGTGGATGCCCTGCATTCCTCCTTGGAGCCAGTGGCCTGGGGATAGGATTTGCTCCATTTTTCTGACGGCTTGGAAATCCCACCATTCCGTGGCTTGATCCTCGTCTCAGCTTGCGTCTTCCCTCCGCCGAATACTTTTTAAGGGGAAAAGTGATCTTCATTGAGACGAGCGAGAGGGCCGGGAGGAATTTTTGCTGGGTTCTAGATGGGAAGGGCATGGTGAATGGCTGGGTAAAGCTCAAATCATCTGAATAACAGTATATATCTGTTTATCAAATCAGTTGTAACAGTATGGACCGCAATGGCTGTATGATGGAAGATGGTTAGCAACGGTTTGAGTGTGGTCGTGGTTTGTTGAATTTTTGTTGGTGCTCATCCATCATGGAGTGAGCTTCTCTGTGGTGACCACCGTAGATATGGTCCTACGTGAGTTAGAATTGAACTGCTTGTCTTATTCATAGGTGAGCTTTATACGTTACTTATGTGGGCGGGTCTTATTATTTGCCCTAGCTCCTGGGGACTCACTGTGACTACTCTCTGGGCCCGCCAATCATTGGGTGGTTGTGCCGGCATCTCACTCCACTTTGGGCGGGTGAGCGCAGTGAGCAGGCCTTTCCACTATTCCACAATGCCCTTTCCCCTGGGTGGAAAGTTTGCTTTAGCGCTGGCGTTAGAAGATGAAAGAGCCTTGGGATGGGACATGGGGTTAGGATACTGGGGCGGGGGAAGGGGGGGGGGGCTTATATCTCTTTATCCCATCTGGCGTGCCACAGTCTGGACCTCGACCAACGTCAGCTGTCCCTCTCTCCCCACCACTCCACACTGCTGCCGGCCGCCCCCAAAGCTGGCCTGTCTGCAGACGGATTACCTGAGCAACCCAGCAGCCCCACCCCACCCCCTCCCCTATCACAAACCCAGCCCCACCGTCCCTCCATGCCCACACCCCACTCCCCCCTCATCTTAGCCCCCCCACTCGGCCCTGGGGCACAGTTATAAAAAGATGAAGGGGTTTCAGGGGGCTATGGGGTGGTAAAGGGGGAGGTGTGGGGGCTGCTGGGTAGGATTAGCGGGCGGCTTGTGGTTATTGATTCAATTTGGGATGCTTTTTTATCAGAAGTCCGGCTGCACATGCTAGCTAGCTTCCTCTGTTAGCTCCCCTGATCCCCACACTGGTTATAAAAGGAATAGCCCTTTAGCGGCGTGAGGAGATGCTCCAAATGCCTGCACCCAAGGAGGCATTTATCATGTGTGTTTGGTTCAGCCGCGCTGCGCTGCACTGGGATCAGTGGGGCTCTGCTACGACCGCTGCTGGTTTTAACTGGTGCTGAGAGGTAGAGTAAGGGGGAACGAACGGCACTGGAGTGCACATGTTGGTATGCGCTCGTTGTCGCTGCACTCGTTGGTTTGTGTGTGTATGTGTGTCCAGTCACATAACACACTCCCATAGGCCTGCTTTACGAGCACTGGGCACTGATCATACTGGACCTAATACAGTATACAAGCACAGATGTGCATGTAGATGATATGCTATCCATAATAAGTGGCATCTGGAAAAGCTGTAGGTACTGCAGTTGATGTACACATTGAAAGACAAGCTACTAAATGGGAGAGAGAAGTCAATCCAACTTCGAGACCAATATAGCGCTTTAGATAGGGCAAATCAGCGAGGAAGCAAAGAAAGAGTGAAAGGGTGAAAAAGAGAGAACCGGGAGGAGAGGTCAAGAAAGAGAGTGAGAGAGGTAGAGAGGATGATGAAAGAGTGATTCAGCCATTCCTCTTGTCTCGCCCCCCACCAATTCCTGTAGTGTGTTTATTCTGAGATGTCGTCATTTGTCATTGGTGGACAGTTCCTCTCCCGTCCCACTGTAGCTAGTCCAGATCATGCGTGGACAGACAGGAGGGTCCCGGAGCTCCAGAGAGGGACAGGAGAGAGCCAAGGCCAGCATCCCGCTTTTGATGTTTCCCCATGGGCTTCTTCTGCTCCGTCACCCCCCTCTCCCTTGGATGGACGGTGCTGACAGATCCATAGAGGGCAGAGAGACAGAAAAAGACAGACTTGTGTCAACCACACACCATTGATTGATGAAAGAAAGGATGAGTGGATGAATGGCTGGAGTAGCGCCCTGTGTTTTGCGCAATCATGTGACATAGCAAGATTTTATCCTGTATTTTAACGGTCCAATGCAGCTGTTTTATTATCTCAAAATCAAATAATTTCTGGGTAACAATTAAGTACCTTACTATGATTGTTTTCAATTAAAATGGTAAGAAATAAGCCAAAATAGCTTCTTAGCAAAGAGCAATTTATCAAGCAATAAGTTTGCTAGGACTGTCTGGGAGTGGTCTGAGTGGGGAGATGAAAACTGAAAACTAGCTGTACAAAACATTGGACTGACCAGGTGAATCCAGGTGAAAGCTATGATCCCTTATTGATGTCACATGTTAAACTTCACAGGGTAGCCATTTCCTGCAGTCAAATGACCAAATCGCCCTCTAGTGGCCCCATGGGTGGAATTGTATTAATAAACTCAGCAAAAAAAGAAACGTCCCTTTTTCAGGACCCTGTCTTTCAAAGATAATTCATAAAATTCAAAATAACTTCACAGATCTTCATTGTTTCCCATGCTTGTTCAATGAACCATAAACAATTAATGAACATGCACCTGTGGAACGGTCGTTAAGACACTAACAGCTTACAGACGGTAGGCAATTAAGGTCACAGCTATGAAAACCTAGGACACTAAAGAGGCCTTTCTACTGACTCTGAAAAACACCAAAAGAAAGATGCCCAGGGTCCCTGCTCATCTGCATGAACGTGCCTTAGGCATGCTGCAAGGAGGCATGAGGACTGCAGATGTGGCCAGGGCAATAAATTGCAATGTCCGTACTGTGAGACGCCTAAGACAGCGCTACAGGGAGACAGGACGGACAACTGATCGTCCTCACATTGGCAGACCACGTGTAACAACACCTGCACAGGATCAGTACATCCGAACATCACACCTGCGGGACAGGTACAGGATGGCAACAACAACTGCCCGAATTACACCTGGAACGCACAATCCCTCCATCAGTGCTCAGACTGTCCGCAATAGGCTGAGAGAGGCTGGATTGAGGGCTTGTAGGCCTGTTGTAAGGCAGGTCCTCACCAGACATCACCGGCAACAATGTCGCCTATGGGCACAAACCCACCGTCGCTGGACCAGACAGGACTGGCAAAAAGTGCTCTTCACTGACGAGTCGCGGTTTTGTCTCACCAGGGGTGATGGTCGGATTCACGTTTATCGTCGAAGGAATGAGCGTTACACCGAGGCCTGTACTCTGGAGTGGGATCGATTTGGAGGTGGAGGGTCCGTCATGGTCTGGGGCGGTGTGTCACAGCATCATCGGACTGAGCTTGTTGTCATTGCAGGCAATCTCAACACTGTGCGTTACAGGGAAGACATCCTCCTCCCTCATGTGGTACCCTTCCTGCAGGCTCATCCTGACATGACCCTCCAGCATGACAATGCCACCAGCCATACTGCTCGTTCTGTGCGTGATTTCCTGCAAGACAGGAATGTCAGTGTTCTGCCATGGCCAGCGAAGAGCCCGGATCTCAATCCCATTGAGCACGTCTGGGACCTGTTGGATCGGAGGGTGAGGGCTAGGGCCATTCCCCCCAGAAATGTCCAGGAACTTGCAGGTGCCTTGGTGGAAGAGTGGGGTAACATCTCACAGCAAGAACTGGCAAATCTGGTGCAGTCCATGAGTAGGAGATGCACTGCAGTACTTAATGCAGCTGGTGGCCACACCAGATACTGACTGTTCTGTTAGTCACATGGCTGTGGAACTTGTTCAGTTTATGTCTCAGTTGTTGAATCTTGTTATGTTCATACAAATATTTACACATGTTAAGTTTGCTGAAAATATACGCAGTTGACAGTGAGAGGACGTTTCTTTTTTTGCTGAGTTCATGTTTCATAATTTCATAATAAATAAAACATTATTTCAAAAATGCCAAACTGTTTTCAAAAGGTGTTGTTATATTTCAGTCTTCTGTGATGTATATAAAGTGTAATATTGGGATGCAAACTCAAAATGTAATACATTTCAACTCTATATCTGACATGGTACAGGTATCTTCTTTTTTTTAAAGCCCATAACCATGTTTGTGAGGTGTATACTTTTGTTTCAAAGTAGATTTGTTTAAGGCTACTAAGCAACACTCTGTGTGACCCAGATTTAGCCCACTGCAGTAAAAGGTAAGAAGGATTTTTAAGCCTTGAGACAATTGAGACCTGGATTGTGTATGTGTGCCATTCAGAGGGTGGACTGCAACACTCCTGGGTTTTTCACGCTCACCACCCAAAGGACATCCAGCCAACGGCAGGCCAGTGGTCGAAAATGGGTCATTGATGAAAGAGGACAAAGGAGACTGACACGAATTGTGCAGAGCAACAGACAGGCTACAGTTAGTCAACTGACAGTCCAGTACAACATTGGTGGCCAAAGACCCATAAAATAATGCACAACTCATCGTACCTTGACATGAATGGGGTATGGCAGCCGACGACCTTACAGAGTTCCACTTCTTTCAGCAAAAAACAAGAATTGGGCTAAGGAACGAAAACACTGGACACTGGAGAATTGGAAAAACATTGCTTGGTCTGATGAATCCTGGTTCCTGTTGTTTCACACTGATGGGAGGACTAGGGTATGGAGAAAACCACATGAGGACATGCATCCATCATGCCGCGTGTCAACATTGCAGGCTGTTGGTGGTGGTGTGTGGTGTGTTTTCATGTTACACATTGGGCCCCTTGATAAAAGTGGAGCAATGTTTAAATGCCACAGGATATCTGAACATCATTGCCAATCAGGTGCATCCTTTCATGGCAGCAGTGTATCCATCTGCAAATTGATTCTTTTGGCAGGATAATGCCCCATTCCACAAGGCTAGGATGACAGTGAATTCAGCTTACTGCAATGGCCTGCCCAGTCACCAGATCTCAATCCAATTGAGCATCTGTGGGATGAGATGGAACGAGCTATTCAGAGTAGAGATCCGCTACCAGCCAACTTCACACAACTGTGGGAAGCATTACATTTACATTTTAGTCATTTAGCAGTCGCTCTTATCCAGAGTGCATACATTTTTTTCATACTGGCCCCCCGTGGGAATCGAACCCACAACCCTGGTGTTGCAAGCGCCATGCTCTACCAACTGAGCTACACAGAGTCAACATGGGCCAGCATCCTTGTGGAACGCTTTCGACACCTTGTAGAGTCCATGCCCGACGAATTCAGGCTGTTCTGAATTCAAAAGGTAGTGCAACTCAATATTAGGAAGGTGTGCCTAATGTTTTGTATACTCAGTGTATATAAAACACAGGAAAATCACGTTTTTGACTGTCCTGGGCCTTTAAGCCTTACCCAGAAATGACAAATACACCAACAATGAAAGCGATTGTCTGAGGATGGTGCTGAACCTTCTGACATAAAAAGAAAAGGGGACAGTTTGATGAAAAAGCTTTAAATATACAGTAGGTTAAAATCCAGGCATGTGACATGATCGTGCAAAACAGGCCCTAACCTGGAGCAATGAACAAATTAATGGATGTTTGAATTAATTGTAGTGGGTCTGTCTATAGTCTTTGTCAGTCTGCATATAGTCATGGCAGAGTTTCTACAGGTAGGTGGAAGATGTATGTAGCTGCAGTCATCATAGATGTTGTGGTCTGTTGGTCTCTGATGTGTCACAGGATGACCACTAGAGGCTGACAAACCACTATGACCAGGAACAGGGACCCAGTGACCACAAACACTGGTATCACACTCGCACGCACGCACATAGACACACACACACACACACATACACACATACACTTCTGCATGCACACACACTCATATACATGCTAATATGTTGTGTACACACATACACTCCATCTTCACACATTAATATGCCGTCTGTACACTAGCACAGGGTAATCATTCGACCACTACAGACAGAGCAACGAGGAAAGCCTGAGATGTTTAATTTCCTGTTTCAGACTAGCCCAGAGCTCTTGAGTGGCAGAGAGTGCCTGTCTGCCTGCTCTCCCAATGTCTGAGGTAGCCAGGGAAAAGACCTTGGCTAATTAATACATCAAGAATTCCTGCATTCGTTTGGAACAGTAGTTGTTGAGTTGGAATGCCATTGTTGGATCAATTAGAATGCCGAACGTGGGACTGTCCATGGATTCGCAGATTTTAGTTATGTTGAGTACAGACAAAACATTATTTGGAAAAACATTCATTTCCAACTTCTTTACTCCAACAGACTTTGTTAGGCTGTTATACGCATCGTAGCACTCAGTGATGGATGAATTTGCATTTTTGTAGTATGTTTGGATCTTGGGTCTTAGCTAGCTAGCCAATAAACCTAGCGATCGCTAGCTTGTAACTGATATGGAAACTGTTACCCAGTAAAGTACATCCTTGGGCAGTGGGACAACTCCTACCGAGAGTAACAGTAACAGGAACCAACACCAGGGACATTAGCCAGGGTTAGAAGACTTAACCATCTGCTAGGAGATTCTGTTTAATCTCTATTCGCTCACAGTATAGTATCAGGACAGTGTAAAGTTAGCCTGGTCCCAGATCTGTTTGTACTGTATAGCCAACTTCTATGGCTTGTTGCATCAGCACAATCAGATCTGGGACAAGGTTATTATAAACCTCCTCTTGGCCATCTCCTTCCATTCTGCCCCCCAACCAACTACCCACACCTCCTCCAGCCTTGGCCCATTTCCTGGCAGACTAGACGGCCCATGTTGGGAGCCCCCAGTAGAAGTTAAACTCTCTTAACCTAGAATCAGCTTACCTACCCCTAATCTTAACCTTTGAGGTTGAAACACAAAACTGACCTTGTATAATTTATTTAAAGTGGAACTGATATCGTTTTAACTACTTTACAGATATGCAACATACAGATAGTCATAATATCAATCCAAAATATCAAATGCACAGTTTATACTTCAAAACCAACTTTATTGGCAGTTTTAAAAATAGATTCTATTTGACTCAAAATTCTATTATGTATAGTTGGGCATTGTTGGCAGAATACATTGAAGCAGTCAATGCATGATTAATATAATTCACCAATACATTGCTTGGTAGTCTAATAAATATTGCTATCAGGTTGTAAATCACAGCTCGTACATTGTTTGCTGCTTGCGTGCGGCTGCTCGGCCATGGAAACCCATTTCATGAAGCTCCCGACGAACAGTTCTTGTGCTGACCTTGCTTCCAAAGGCAGTTTGGAACTCGGTAGTGAGTGTTGCAACTGAGGACAGATGATTTTTAAGAGCTTCAGCACTCGGCGGTCCCATTCTGTGAGCTTGTGCGGCCTACCATTTCACGGCTGAGCCGTTGTTGCTGCTAGACGTTTCCACTTCACAATAACAGCAGTTGACCGGGGCAGCTCTAGCAGGGCAGAAATTTGATGAACTGACTTGTTGGAAAGGTAGCATCCTATGACGGTGCCATGTTGAAAGTCCCTGAGCTCTTCAGTAAGGCCATTCTACTGCCAATGTTTGTCTATGGAGATTGCATGGCTGTGTGCTCGATTTTATACACCTGTCAGTAATGGGTGTGGCTGAAATAGCCAAATCCACTAATTTGAAGGGGTGTCCACATACTTTTGTATATATAAACTGAATGCTAATTGGCTGACAGCTGTGGTATATCAGACCTTATACCACAGGTATGACAAAAAGTTTATTTTTACTGCTCTAATTACGTTGGTAACCAGTTTATAATAGCAATAAGGCACCTCAGGGGTTTGTGGTATATGGCCAGTGAAATGTGACTCACTTAGCTAGCTAGCTATTCTGAACTTATTATCCACAGTTAGCATATCTCAGTTGTCAATCAAATCTATTTGGCATCGACCAAATGAGCAGGCAGGCAGGCAAGCAAGCTGGAAAATCCCATTCAGTTGTCAAAAACGTGGGTTATGGGACAGAAGCAGGCATTGGCAGGCAGGCTGCAGCAAGGGCGAGCAGGCTACAATTGCTTTACTATATACGCTGAAAAAGTTTGACAGGGTTTATCCCTCACTAGATTTGAGCTCATCAGGATCTGGCTAACATTTGTTGTTGTTGATGTGCATAGGCAACTACCTATTGGTTGTTTGATCAATAGGGCAGTAAAGTTCCATGAAGTAAGGTGACTCTGTTGGTATTTACATATTAATAGAAAGCCATTCAGGTGTATTGTGTGGCTTTTGCGACTGCTTTCTATTACCTAAAGTCGCACTGTTGCAGCTGACTGTAAACCCACATTTAAAAGTGAATGGCATAGGCTCTTACGGCAATGGCTTATTTGCATAGAGGGCTATTGTAGAGTCTGGGCCTGGACAAGACTGACAAGTTTTTATTAGTTTTAATTTACTGCAGTGTTTATTAATTGCCCAAATGCACGGCCGCTTCCCACTCATAACCGACTCCACAGTTGTTGAATCTTAAATTGACCATTTTTGTTGCAGGAGTAAAATAATCCTGCACCAGGAGGATTTGAATATTCTAATAAAAAGCTGTAATTTCTAACGGGAAATTAGTTTTGATACACTTGTATGTCGTAGGGGAGATATCTATTTTGTGTTATTAAAAGGATAGTGTGAGATTCTCGCTAGTTAGCATTGGCTCGCAAAACAACCTTACTTCTGCAAACTGCACGCAGAGACATAAACATGGTATCCATGAGTTCATCTGGCTCTGGGTAAGTAGAAAAACGGCTTTTCAGCGAATTTATGTAAATCACAAGGCTTCTTTGAATTTCCTGCAATGCAGGAAAATTCTAAGCGACAACAGTGATCAAATTAAGATACCACATCTATACGTCATTTCCAAACCTTCTATGAATGTATGAAAACGTGAAAGTTAGTATATCTATGTGCTCGCTTGTCACAAAATGTAAAAAAACATGTAATTCTTCCTAAGGGGAGTATATGAACACATTTTTAAAGATTTAATGGTGCTAAATCTGTGTCAGTTCCTCTTTAAGGGCAACCATCCTACTCCCATGGTGGAAGCCCCTGTTTCCCTACGTGGAAGTTCACGTGGTAGGGATGCCAGGGCACTGTACTCATGGTGGGGCAGCAGGTTGAGTTTGGCTCCCTGGTGCTCGGAGTTCACTCAGCCCCGCTGTCATAATAATAAATATTTGTGTGGCATTTGGGCCTGATTTGCGCTGAGGCCTGTGGAATGCGGGGCAGTTGTCCTTGTAAACCCATTCCAGCAGGCACGCTCAATGGCGGCTTATGTGCAGGGGACCACTGTAAGGCAGTGTGTGTGTGTGTCATTTTGAGGGAGGTTGTGTTCTGTGTCATTGAGTGTGTGTTGGTGTGCTACTGTATGTGTTTGTGTATGACTCTCGTTGTTTTAGTGTCCTCATAGTGTGTGTCTATGTGTATATAGTATTCAGTGTGTGAGACAACTTTATTAATAAAGCCATCGGTTACTTCAGTTTATGCAGCCACTCGTCTACTCCATAAACATTATTTGTTTTTTAAGTCATTGGTCAAAGAGGGAGAATAAATGAGAAATGTTCCTCTATTATGTTTCTCTGCTGCATTATTTTCATTTGGTCAGAAAGCTCCCTGAAATGTATTTCTAACATTCTGAAGCCAGAGGTGTTATTGAGTAAAGGCAGTGTGTCAGATGTTTGGCTCGAAAAGCAGAGGTCCTATGCCAGACACACACACAGACTTGTACACAAAATCAGAGCTTACTGTAGGTCTCAGGACATGACCCAAACACACACACACACACACACACACACACACACTCGCAGACACACCCCCTACCTCGAAAACCGAATGATAAAAAAAAAAAGAGGCAGCAAACACCTTTATTGACAGAATGCCAGTACAGCTGGACCTTGCAGGGAGTTGGGGACACACAAGGGACAGTTAAACCGTGGGAGGACATGGGACGGCAACATGCAGTAGATAGATATAGAGACAAACATGCACGCACACATACACACACTCTCTCTGTAACCTCGTGAGAAGATCTCCACATGGGGAAGTGCAGAGGGGACAGACATAGTAGTCAGGAGGGGGGCCGAAAGGAGACAGAAGGAGGATACCCACTCCTCCCTCACCCCCTTTACCTCCAGTTATACCCAGTTTGCCCCCTCCCTCCCTGTAATCAGTCCCCCGGCCGTGATGATGCAAGACTGGGCTTACGACCTCTTCCCCCACCCCCTCCCCAGAACCATCGGCTCCCCCTGCCTGAGCGGACATGGCACCCACCAGCCAGGGATTCTGAGGTGGCGCCCAGACCCAGATTATTTACGAGAGCTGTAGAGTTGTGGAGACTGTGGTATTTTTCCCCCAAATGCCTGGGATGGGAATGCGTGTTATGGGAATACAGAATCTCCTAGGCCCCTCTCTAACTCTCTCTTCCACTCGCTCTCTCTCTCTTTGGCTCTGGAGTTAAACACTTCTCATTCACACACACATGCATGCACACACAAATGCGCACACACACACGTACACACTCAGGCACCCATGTAGTCATGCTCATGCAAGCGCACACAAACATTGCTATTTATGTTGTCCACAGTCTTGTCAACACACACACTAGTTATGTCCATCAGGAGCCTGTGGTTCCCAGTGTGTGTGTTTCTTGTAGGGCAGTTAGCCTACATTCTAACTTTAACTCTGTATGTTTTCAGTCACTGCAGTTTTGCTGTCAACATAACATTTTATTTCAGTCAATTCCAGTGATGAATTGGGTATTCCAATCCAAGTTTTGAAAAATTATCTGAAAATAAACAACCCGGAGTAGACGTACAGTGCCTTGCAAAAGTATTCATCCCCCTTGGCGTTTTTCCTATTTTGTTGCATTACAACCTGTAAATTAAACTGATTTTTATTTGGATTTCATGTAATGGACATACACAAAATAGTCCAAATTGGTGAAGTGAAATTAAGAAAATAACTTGTTTCAAAGAATTCTAAAAAATTAATAACGGAAAAGTGGTGCGTGCATATATATTCACCCCCTTTGCTATGAAGCCCCTAAATAAGATCTGGTGCAACCAATTACCTTCAGAAGTCACATAATTAGTTAAATAAAGTCCACCTGTGTGCAATCTAAGTGTCACATGATCTGTCACATGATCTCAGTATTTATACACCTGTTCTGAAATGCCTCAGAGTCTGCAACACCACTAAGCAAGGGGCACCACCAAGCAAGCGGCACCATGAAGACCAAGGAGCTCTCCAAACAGGTCAGGGACATAGTTGTGGAGAAGTACAGATCACAGTTGGGTTATAAAAAAAAATACTCAACTTTGAACATCCCACGGAGCACCATTAAATCCATTATAAAATGTTTTAAAGAATATGGCACCACAACAAACCTGCCAAGAAAACTCACAGACCAGGCAAGGAAGGCATTAATCAGAGAGGCAACAAAGAGACCAAAGATAACCCTGAAGGAGCTGCAAAGCTGCAAAGCTCCACAGTGGAGATTGGAGTACCAGTCCATAGGACCACTTTAAGCCGTACACTCCACAGAGCTGGGCTTTACGGAAGAGTGGCCAGAAAAAAGCCATTGCTTAAAGAAATAAATAAGCAAACACGTTTGGTGTTCCAAACATATGGAAGATGGTACTCTGGTCAGATGAGACTAAAATTGAGCTTTTTGGCCATCAAGGAAAACGCTATGTCTGGCACAAACCCAACACCTCTCATCACCCCGAGAACACCATCCCCACAGTGAAGCATGGTGGTGGCAGCATCATGCTGTGGGGATGTTTTTCATCGGCAGGGACTGGGAAACTGGTCAGAATTGAAGGAATGATGGATGGCGCTAAATACAGGGAAATTCTTGAGGGAAACCTGTTTCAGTCTTCCAGAGATTTGAGACTGGGACGGAGGTTCACCTTCCAGCAGGACAATGACGCTAAGCATACTGCTGAAACAACACTCGAGTGGTTTAAGGGGAAACATTGAAATGTCTTGGAATGGCCTAGTCAAAGCCCAGACCTCAATCCAATTGAGAATCTGTGGTATGACTTAAAGATTGCTGTACACCAGCGGAACCCATCCAACTTGAAGGAGCTGGAGCAGTTTTGCCTTGAAGAATGGGCTAAAATCCCAGTGGCTAGATGTGCCAAGCTTATAGAGACATACCCCAAGAGACTTGCAGCTTTAATTGCTGCAAAAAGTGGCTCTACAAAGTGTTGACTTTGGGGGGGTGAATAGTTATGCACGCTCATGTTTTCTGTTTTTTTGTCTTATTTCTTGTTTGTGTCACAATTTTTTTTATTTTGCATCTTCAAAGTGGTAGGCATGTTGTGTAAATCAAATGATACAAACCCCCCAAAATCCATTTTAATTCCAGGTTGTAAGGCAACAAAATAGGAAAAATGCCAAGGGGGGGTGAATACTTTCGCAAGCCACTGTAACATAGTAAATGTAAATCCTTGACACTCCAATTAGTATGATATGTTACATTTCGTATGGTATGTATTATTTCGAATGATATGTTATGAGATATGTTACAAATTCCAATTTGTTGTGGCTAATGTTAGCTCTGTGGCTAAGGTTAAGGTTATGGTTAGGAGTTAGCTTAAATGTTTAAGGTTAGGGTTAGGGGAAGGGGAAGGGTTAGCTAACATGCTAAGTAGATAAAAAGTAGTCAGTAGGTACAAAGTTGCTAATTAGCTAAAATACTTAAGTTGTCCGTGATGAGATTCTAACACGCAACCTTTGGGTTGCTAGATGTTGGCGTTATATGGCCACCCAACCCAACCAACCACCCTACTTTAGTTTTTGCCTTAAGTAACCTTCTGTCTTATGTACAGTTGAAGTCGGAAGTTTACATACACTTAGGTTGGAGTCATTAAAACTTGTTTTTCAACCACTCCACACATTTTTTGTTAACAAACTATAGTTTTGGCAAGTCGGTTAGGACATCTACTTTGTGCATGACACAAGTAATTTTTCCAACAATTGTTTACAGGCAGATTATTTCACTTATAATTCACTGTATCACAATTCCAGTGGGTCAGAAGTTTACATACACTAACTTGACTGTGCCTTTAAAAAGCTTGGAAAATTCCAGAAAATGATGTCATGGCTTTAGAAGCTTCTGATAGGCTAATTGACATAATTTGAGTCAATTGTAGGTGTACCTGTGGATGTATTTCAAGGCCTACCTTCAAACTCAGTGCCTCTTTACTTGACATCATGGGAAAATCAAAAGAAATCAGCCAAGACCTCAGAAAAAATATTGTAGACCTCCACAAGTCTGGTTCATCCTTGGAAGCAATTTCCAAACGCCTGAAGGTACCACGTTCATCTGTACAAACAATAGTACGCAAGTATAAAAACCATGGGACTACGCAGCCGTCATACCGCTCAGGAAGGAGACGCGTTCTGTCTCCTAGAGATTAACGTACTTTGGTGCGAAAAGTGCAAATCAACAGCAAAGGACCTTGTGAAGATGCTGGAGGAAACAGGTACAAAAGTATCTATATCCACAGTAAAACGAGTCCTATATTGACATAACCTGAAAGGCCGCTCAGCAAGGAAGAAGCCACCGCTCCAAAACCGCCATAAAAAAAGCCAGACTGCGGTTTGCAACTGCACATGGGGACAAAGATCATACTTTTTGGAGAAATGTCCTCTGGTCTGATGAAACAAAAATAGAACTGTTAGGCCATAATGACCATTGTTATGTTTGGAGGAAAAAGGGGGCTGCTTGCAAGCCGAAGAACACCATCCCAACCGTGGAGCACGGGGGTGGCAGCATCATGCTGGGGGGTGCTTTGCTGCAGGAGGGACTAGTGCACTTCACAAAATAGATGGCATCATGAGGAAAGAAAATTATGTGGATACATTGAAGCAACATCTCAAGACATCAGTCAGGAAGTTAAAGCTTGGTCGCAAATGGGTCTTCCAAATGGACAATGACCCCAAGCATACTTCCAAAGCGTATTCGAGCAAGGAGGCCTACAAACCTGACTCAGTTACACCAGCTCTGCCAGGAGGAATGGGCCAAAATTCACCCAACTTATTGTGGGAAGCTTGTGGAAGGCTACCCGAAATGTATGACCCAAGTTAAACAATTTAAAGGCAATGCTACCAAATACTAATTGAGTGTATGTAAACTTCTGACCCACTGGGAATGTGATGAAAGAAATAAAAGCTGAAATAAATCAGTCTCTCTACTATTATTCTGACATTTCACATTCTTAAAATGAAGTGTTGATCCTAACTGACCTAAGACAGGGAATTTTTACTAGGATTAAATGTCAGGAATTGTGAAAAACTGAGTTTAAAAGTATTTGGCTAAGGTGTATGTAAACTTCCGACTTCAACTGTAACCATACCAAACGTAACATATCTTACTAATTTGAATATCCCAGATTTACTTTTACTATGTTACGTCTAGTCTATGAGACCAGGCTGAAATAAAACTTCACTGCATCTCAACTGAACTGAAATGGAATTGATCCTGAACCATGATCTACCCCGAAGGACTTTTCGTGATAAATAGATACGGCCGATGACTGTGCTTACGGTGCTTACGTGGGAGCAGACCGCGTCACAGCTGTGGGGGGCAATAACATGGATGCCTGGGTATCCGGCATTAAGTATCCGGAGAAGTATCCGGTATTAATGCCGTGTTCCACATGTCCAGAATAGCCAGCTGTTCACGGATATCCCAGGACACACAAACACTGTAAATTAGCCCCCACTGGGAGGCAGGGACAGGGTGGAGGTTGGGGTAAGAGGGTCTGAGACGAGCCTGGGGGAAGGTGGAGGGGTGAAGGGAGGGCGTGAGGAGGGTTGGGTGGAGACGGTGGGTTATGTGTGTGTGTGTGTGTGGGGTCAGCAGGGGTCAGGCTGGCGTCTTGGGTATCGCCTCCCGGACGTCGATGCCGAACAAGTCACAAACTGGAGAAACGATTAGACGGGGAGAGTCCCTGCCGGAGGTCCCACACCCACAGTTACTGCATCCAGAGAGAGGGAGGGAGGGAATGAGTTCTGACGTCGATAACATGTGTTAAGAAGGTCCACCTTTACGGCGGCATCCTGTGTCTTTAAGCAGAAGGCCTGGCTGGCTCTATCCCTCCTAACTAGCCTAGTGGTGGACAGAATATGGGAACCTGGGAGCCTCATGTCACTGACTCTTGCTAGTAAACAAACCAAATACCGTGGGAAAGAGGAGGTGTGAAGCCGAGGATGCTGCTGTCTCCAGGACCGTCTCTCTCTCTCTCAAGACCAGATTTTCCTCTGCTGTCAGCAAGAAATCAAATATCCCTAACCCCCCCTCACATCACCGATGGTTTGAACTCCTGAACTTTCTCAAATCCACCATGTGCCATTTTATTTGTTGGCCACATTAACCTTTGCACAGCTCCAAGCCAAAAGCGTGCTCAGAGTTTAGTTATCCGTGTTGGGAAGAAACTCTCTTAGACAATTCACGAGGGCTTGTTAATGCTGGATTGAAAGGCGGATGACCTGCGTTTCAAATGATGCTCGTCATGATTGCACAAGATTATGTTTGACTTTAATTAACAAATGTGACCATATTTAGACATTCGTTTTTACTACAACATATGAACATAAAGGCATATGTCCGCAATAAAAGCTCCAATTAGGTACTGTATGAATGTACAGAATGGAGAATATCGCTGGTCTCAATGACAACCTCAGGCTTGGCATATTTGAGAGAACATGACCATCAGCAGGCAGACATTTTTAACCTTGAAATTTTTGGGACATATCGCTCCATATTAGTCCAACCTAAGTGGGTACCATATTAGTCCTTCCTATCACCAACTTATCCGTGAAGCCCAGTCAAAATGTTCTTTCCAATTTTGGGTACCCACCTTTTACCCTCTAATTTTTCTCTCTCGATGTCTTGCAAGCTTTGCAGCTTGTCATTTTGAATAACGACCTGAAAATGAGGTCTGGGTTTTGGCAAGGATTCTCCAGGAATGACTATCCAGGATTGACTAAGTGGGCTGGTTGGACACCTTGGAAACCCCAGGGTGTGGGAGTAGCTGGAGGATTTCACCCCGAGATGGGATACACACTGCCTGGCCACAAGAATGAGGCCCTGGCCTCCCCAGCTTTCCTCCTGGCTCAGGACACATACGGGGACGGTCAGGGAAGAAGATGGGAAGACGGGTAGTTTGCAGTGTGAGAGAGGCATGGGTGTGAGGGAGGGTGGGTTGGGGGCTTGTAGGCTCATTCATATTTTCTTCCCCATCACCCGAGCCAGCCAAACCTCCTTGGGTGAATCAGCGTTCCTCGTAAACAAGCAGCAAACACACAATGGCGCCTCCGACCTTAGAGAGAAGAGAGGGAGAGTGGAAGAGAGAAAGAAAAAGAGAGGGAGAAAGAGAGCGAGTAAACGTGCCAGCTCCAGACAGACGTCCTGGTGAAGGGAGAGCAGCCAGTCGCCAGTGGTGGTGATGACGGCGGCGGCGGCAGCCATTCAAAACAAAAACACACAGAGAGAGAAAACAGTGAGGGATCCAAAAAACCAGAATAGCGTGTATAGGTGGACTGCCCAGGATATTTTTTTTTACCAGGATTGTGAAGCTCTCATTTCTCCCTCAAGACTGCGAGATATGTCATCATCTCTCATTGATCCAGCTTGTCTGAGGACGCCGTGTCAATGCCAGCAGCGGATTCTACGCCAGAATCCATCATCAATCACAGATCATGGTGCTTGGAGACCCCAGAGACAACTCAAACAGTATGACATTGTTACGCTCACACAGCATTTACTAAACTCTAATCTCCCACAAACAAGCACCATGACTCACAGCTTGTGTTCTTCGAGTTTTGTGATCGTGACCCATTTCGCATCTATTTTTGGAGAGGATTCACAGAAAAAATTATATTGACCGTCCTGACAGATTTATACGCCTTCCTTCGGGTCTTATTTTAGTTTCGAGTTATTCCGTGATTGCACACAAAGAATACAGAGCTCCTCATTAGGCTAATGTATTCAGATTACAGGCAATTAGAGCTTATTACCGTTCTGGGGGGGGAACCATGCCATATCTGTTCTTTGGATTCCTAATGGGGGAATGTATTGCCTGCTGCGTGAGATGTTGTGGCAGTTGTACTCTAGCGTAGCGCAAATATTAACAATTCGTTTCCCTCTCACCTGGAAGTCTCAACCCGAGCTAACCCAGAGACATGGCAACGCTAATAGCCCAAATAAATCACTTAGATTTCTTCAAACCAGAACCTCATGGATTGTTGTCTTTTGGAGCAACAGACATGGAAACTAAAAGCATGGGTAATACTGGGAGGGGGAATGTGTTCCTGGTCTTTCTGCTCAATTGCAACATCACAGACTGCTTTTTTGTAGTTTTTGTTGAAGTAGTTATCGATAGATTAGACTTCCATCCATGGTCTTTCTAAAAGGGAATGTAACGTCCAGAACCAGAATCGAACGTAAAGTTCTGTTATTCTCTCCCTCCATACCAAAACATTCGCTCTCCTCGCTGCCACACTTGCATTACTTTGCTATAAACTGAGATTTTCAGTTCCCTATACTGTCAGACAAATATTCCTTGAGGTGCTTTCTGCATAATTATACATGCATTTCATAAGCCTCTCTTGCTCTCTCTCTCATTTTTTTTCCTGCAGAGATCCTGTAAGTAATCATGCAGCCGTGTCTTTGTAGTGGTGTGTGCCGGGGCTGGCAGACATTGCGTTTCAGGTCTGCTAACCTTGTTAATTAGGGCCTCGGTTTGATCTGTGTGTGTTAGGCTGATCACTGCTGTTTGGTAGGTGCTGTTTGCTCAGGAGAAGAGACCGCTCTCCGCAGGGCCTGGGAAACCTATAGGGAGTGGCTGACTGACGGACGGATCGACTTTCATAAGGATGGAGAGATGGATTGTTTGACTGATGAACAGACTGACTTAAGGACGGACGGACTGACAGACTGAGGGACGGACAGAAAGAAAGCGGAGAGATGCACAGATTTGACTGATAGACACAAAGACTCACCAGCTGACAGATGAAGAGTTGACCGATTGCCTGGCTGGTTAGATAACTGAGTAGACAGCTAATTGAGCTGACTGACTGACTTCTATTAGACTGGCGACCAACCAACCCACTAACTGACTGACTGACTGACTGACTAATACAAGCATAAGCTGGGAGAGTCTTCATCTCTTTGGCGGTTCATCTCTGGTAACTTGTTGACAGTATGTAGGCCTATTTAGGTGTATGTTTAGGTACAGGAGCTTATTTGATTGCTTCATTATGTGTTCATGTTGTGCACTTTGTTGTTCTGCACTGTATGTTTATATGTATGTTGTTGTTAGGTATGGATCTGTGAGCGTTTGTTTGTGTGTGTGTGTGTGTGTGTGACTGAGTAAAGAGGCTTCAGTGTTTAGACCACCCTGTGTGCTGGGCTGAGTGACAGCGTGGGCCTCAGGCTCTCACAGAACACACACACACGTCAATGGGCTCATTTTTCATCACGTTGTTTTCCACTCTATTAATGTCTCATGACTAAACACATATCATCCTCCAAAAGAAAAATGGAATAAATCAGGATCAGAAGGGAACATACAATCTGTATTAGAGTACCACCCAGTAGTATGAAATGAAATATGGCTGTGTCCCAATAAGCTCATCTGGCTTCCTTCCTGTGTCTCCTTTCCTTTTTCACCACTAATCTGAATATACTTAAAATATGCTCATAACATTACAGTAGAGATCTATCCAATCAATATACTGTACCTATCAGTGATCACAGAGGAAGAGAGACAAGTCAAATATGTGATTAAAATATTTTTAAAAACTTGAGGGGCTTATAGGCCAAGCAGTTTTTCCTCTCAAGTCCTATCTAGTCTTCCACATCTTCTGGCCTCTCATTGGAATGCATGGAGGCCTGAATCTAGCCACCAGCCAGCCAACAGAATGAAGTGCTATCGTTCTTTAGAGTGTGTTTTTAGGCCTGCAAGTCCCCACTTTAGGCCCAGATATTATTAGTTTGAAGGAGAGAAATGAAAAGCAGATCTTAGATGCCATTCCAATGACTGTGATGATGTCACCCATAGGCTTATTCTCTCTCTCTCTCTCTCTCTCTCTCTCTCTCTCTCTCTCTCTCTCTCTCTCTCTCTCTCTCTCTCTCTCTCTCTCTCTCTCTCTCTCTCTCTCTCTCTCTCTCTCTCTCTCTCTCTCTCTCTCTCTCGATAATTTTCTTTTTAAGACTGTCTCTACTGTAGCTACCCCCCACCCGCAAAGGACTTTTCCAGAACACACACATGCACAAACATGTTCATGCACGCGCACATACACACATCTACACCCCCACATGCATACTCACCCCACTGTGCATGTATACTCATGGAAACATTCCACCACAGCCTGTATTCATACAAGCAGCAAAGAACACACGCACACGCACACGCACACTCCCCACCTCCCCACAAATCCCTGTACACCAGCCACCAACCCAGCCCAGCCCACCCTATTCTGAGCCCACCCTAGCCAAAGCCTCTACAGGCAACATGAGCTCTAAGCTCAGACAGAGGCAGCAGCCAATGCCTGTTCTTTGGTACTCTGGTTGTCTGGATGGATGGATTGATTAATTGGAACAGTTGACAGCCTCTCTCTCTCTCTCCCTAGTGGATTTGACAATGCCCACTGCTCCTGCTGTTCTGAAAATTATGAAATGTGAATTCTGGCCTGCTAGCCAAGGGTGAACTCTGTGTGCACATCCTCTATACCAGGTGTATAACACCATTAGATCTGTGTCTTGACCAGCTGGAGCTCTGACAGTGAGGTGTGTCATATTGACTTTGTCTGTGACTGCAATGGCGATAAACTCTGTGATTTTGCATTGCTATCACTTGCCTGTGTAGCTGTCACTCTCCTACGGTAGCTCCATTATGTAACATCATTCAACTTTGGCTGAAATGGTGGGGTTCTTGGACTTCTATATATAATGTCTGTGAACCTGTATGATTCTGACTCCTATAGCTCAGACAGCGAAGCGTGACTATAACCTCTCTGCGCTGGATACCCTACAATGTCAGTATCTAACTGGTGTGGACATGGCAGGATTATGGCGTATTTAGGCATATTTGAAATTGTGAAATTATGGCATGGGGCGGCATTTTATTTCCATGGCAATTTCCCACCGTCCACTAGGGGCAATGTGAGTGTCTATTACCGCTCCAAGGATCGCGGGTACAATCCCAATGCTAGGCACTTGTTTTATCATTTTAGTTTTTCTGTTTGAACCTTATCCCAAACGTTAACCCTTACGCTAATGCCTACATTTAACCAAAATCTCGTATTAATTATGAATTCCTAAATGTAACCATCAATGTTCGTTTCAGTTTACTTTTGCGCAGTTTGACTGACAGCTAACATACAGCAAAATATGCTTGATTTAAAATGGCAATATAGACGGCCCCACACGCCATAATTAAAAGGGCCAGCCATGCCATATCTCTGTTGCTGCAGTTATGGCCAGGTATGGCGTTTTCTTTGGAGATTGGGTATGCGAGCGTATGTATTTGTATGTGCATGTTTATGTTATGTTTGTTTGTGTGTTTTTGTGTGTGTGTGTGTGTGTCCCACTCCGGCCTTTCACTTTATCTGGATGTCAGTCACAGTCAGTATTGTTAGTGGTGTGTGTGTGTGTGTGTGAAGCGATGTGTTAGGGTATGAAGCGGTGTGTTATGGTGTGAAGAGGTGTGTTATGGTGTGAAGAGGTGTGTTATGGTGTGAAGTGGTATGGTATGGTGTGAAGCAGTGTGTTATGGTGTGAAGAGGTGTGTTATGGTGTGAAGCAGTGTGTTATGGTGTGAAGCGGTGTGTTATGGTGTGAAGTGGTGTGTTATGGTGTGAAGCAGTGTGTTATGGTGTGAAGAGGTATGTTATGGTGTGAAGAGGTGTGTTATGGTGTGAAGTGGTGTGTTATGGTGTGAAGCAGTGTGTTATGGTGTGAAGAGGTGTGTTATGGTGTGAAGCAGTGTGTTATGGTGTGAAGTAGTGTGTTATGGTGTGAAGAGGTGTGAAGTGGTGTGTTATGGTGTGAAGCGGTGTGTTATGGTGTGAAGAGGTGTGTTATGGTGTGAAGCGGTGTGTTATGGTGTGAAGCGGTGTGTTATGGTGTGAAGCAGTGTATTATGGTGTGAAGCAGTGTGTTATGGTGTGAAGAGGTGTGTTATGGTGTGAAGAGGTGTGTTATGGTGTGAAGTGGTGTGTTATGGTGTGAAGCAGTGTGTTATGGTGTGAAGCGGTGTGTTATGGTGTGAAGCAGTGTGTTATGGTGTGAAGCGGTGTGTTATGGTGTGACGAGGTGTGTTATGGTGTGAAGAGGTGTGTAATGGTGTGAAGCGGTGTGTTATGGTGTGAAGCAGTGTGTTATGGTGTGAAGCAGTGTGTTATGGTGTGAAGAGGTGTGTTATGGTGTGAAGAGGTGTGTTATGGTGTGAAGTGGTGTGTTATGGTGTGAAGCAGTGTGTTATGGTGTGAAGAGGTGTGTTATGGTGTGAAGCAGTGTGTTATGGTGTGAAGCTGTGTGTTATGGTGTGAAGTGGTGTGTTATGGTGTGAAGCAGTGTGTTATGGTGTGAAGCGGTGTGTTATGGTGTGAAGCAGTGTGTTATGGTGTGAAGCAGTGTGTTATGGTGTGAAGAGGTGTGTTATGGTGTGAAGAGGTGTGTTATGGTGTGAAGTGGTGTGTTATGGTGTGAAGCAGTGTGTTATGGTGTGAAGAGGTGTGTTATGGTGTGAAGCAGTGTGTTATGGTGTGAAGCGGTGTGTTATGGTGTGAAGTGGTGTGTTATGGTGTGAAGCAGTGTGTTATGGTGTGAAGCGGTGTGTTATGGTGTGAAGAGGTGTGTTATGGTGTGAAGAGGTGTGTTATGGTGTGAAGCAGTGTGTTATGGTGTGAAGCGGTGTGTTATGGTGTGAAGCGGTGTGTTATGGTGTGAAGAGGTGTGTTATGGTGTGAAGAGGTGTGTGTGATGACACATGGAAAGCGAGAGACAGTGCTAACAGTAACACAGACAGACTGCTATCTGCAGTGAGAGACGTTCGCCTCGCTCGCTCTACTGCCGACCAGGGGAACATCAAAGGGAGCGGCAACCGCAACGCTGCTTTCTCCAATGATTAAAAGCAGGACCCATGGTAATGTCTGGATGGCAAATGTAAAACTAATGAGGGAAAATAAATGACAGCGCTGCCATTGACTTGTGAAGGTAGAGAGAAAGAGAGAGAGAGAGAGAGAGAGAGAGAGAGAGAGAGCGAGAGTGTGTGTGTGTATGATTTATCTGTTTGCTTCTCATATGCACTGTAGGCCGTGCCTGTGTGTGTGTGTTCATGTCAGCAGATACACCTTATGAGATGATAAGACAGAAAGAATAACAAAGACTTCATATCAATTCACACGAACTGGTCATTCTAATGTCTTTATCCTACCATTGCGTTTCAAAACAAATAGGATAAATGGTCAATGCATAAGTGCATATCAATGACTAGCCATAGAGAGGAACTGGGAAAACCTCTCAACAGGTGAATGACATTACGCTGTACTTACTGTATGACATTTGGGGACATGTCACCAGTTTTTTTCTCAATGAGTCAGATGAGGATATTGACTCATGATTCAGCTCCTACATCCCGTCTCACTGT
Organism: Coregonus clupeaformis; assembly: GCF_020615455.1. Lineage (NCBI taxonomy): Eukaryota > Metazoa > Chordata > Actinopteri > Salmoniformes > Salmonidae > Coregonus > Coregonus clupeaformis. Next base: position 34,473,060 of record NC_059192.1, on the reverse strand, counting down.
CTTAGGTCAGGGATGAGATGGGGCTATTTCTGAAGTGTGAGAACACACACAGACAGGCACGCACAATTGCGGACAGACACACATCGGTGGGGCATCATGGGCCAGGTCAGTGTCACTGAGTGAGCTAATTGACTAATTGAAAATGAAGAGCTGCTGATGGAGAGAGAGAGAGAGAGAGAGAGAGAGAGGTTTTTGCCACCAGACTTGGGACTGGAGCCTAGGAGAGGAAGAGGGGAATCACTGGTCTATAGTCTGGAAAACCTCAGCCGCTACATGGAGTAATAATCACATTTTGTAGCTTGGTCCTGTTTTATTTATCGATAAGGGTGATTCCTTTAATGAGGGTGAGCAGGCCCTTGTGAAAAACTCAGGGCCCTAACAATAGGAAATATGCAAGTGAATGAACCGTCATCTATTGCATGTAGAGATCCGTATTGCATGTACCCTCCGTTCTATTGGTGAAGTCCAATCACTGGAGAATAAACTGGACGAGCTCTGTTCGAGACTATCCTATCAACGTGATCTGAGGAACTGTAATATCCTATGCTTCTCAGAGGGTCGTGGCTGAACAAGGACATGGACAATATAAATCTGGCTGTTTTTTCTATACATCGGCAGGACAGAATGGCAGCGTTGGGTAAACACAAGAGGGGTGGTGTGTGTATGTCTCTTTGTTAACAACAGCTGCTGCGCAATCTCCAATATTAAGGAAGTCTCAAGGTTCTGCTCGCCTGAGTTAGAATACCTCATGATAAGCTGTAGACCATACTATTTACCAAGAGAGTTTTCATCTATAAGTAGCTGTCTACTTACCACCACAAACTGATGCTGGCACGAAGACCACACTCAACAAGCTGTATAGGGTCATAAGCAAACAAGAAAATGCTCACCCAGAGGAGGCGCTCCTAGTGGCTTGCGATTTTAATGCAGGAAAACTGAAATCCGTCTTACCTCATTTCAAATCAAATGTTTATTTTGTCACATGCGCCGAATACAACAGGTGTAGATCTTACCGTGAAATGCTTAGTTACAAGCCCTTAACCAACAATGCAGTTCAAGAAATAGAGTTAAGAAAATGATTTTCTAAATAAACAAAAGTTAAAAGTTAAATAAAAAGTAACACAATAACATAACAATAACGAGGCTATTTACAGGGGGTACCGGTACAGAGTCAATGGGCTGGGGTACAGGTTATTAGAGGTAATTTGTACATGTAGGTGGGGTAAAGTGAGTATGCATAGATAATAAACAGCGAGTAGCAGCAGTGTAAAAACAAAGGGGGGAGTGTCAATGTAAATAGTCCGGGTGGCCATTTGATTAAATGTTCAGCAGTCTTATGACTTGGGGGTAGAAAATGTTAAGGAGCCTTTTGGACCTAGACTTGGCGCTCTGGTACCGCTTGCCGTACGGTAGCAGAGAGAACAGTCTATGACTTGGGTGACTGGAGTCTTTGACAATTGTTTGGGCCTTCCTCTGACACCGCCTAGTATATAGGTCATGGATGGCAGGAAGCTTGGCCCCAGTGATGTACTGGGCCGTACACACTACCCTCTGTAGCGTTTTACGGTCGGATGCCGAGTAGTTGCCATACCAGGCGGTGATGCAACCGGTCAGGATGCTCTCGATAGTGCAGCTGTATAACCTTTTGAGGATCTGGGGACCCATGCCAAATCTTTTCAGTCTCCTGAGGGGGAAAAGGTGTAGTCGTGCCCTCTTCACGACTGTCTTGGTGTGTTTGGACCATGATAGTTTGTTGGTGATGTGGACACCAAGGAACTTGAAACTCTCGACCCGCTCCACTACAGCCTCGTCAATGTTAATGGGGGCCTGTTTGGCCCTCCTTTTCCTGTAGTCCACGATCAGCTCCTTTGTCTTGCTCAAATTGAGGGAGAGGTTTTTGTCTCTGACCTCCTCCCAATAGGCTGTCTCATCGTTGTCGGTGATCAGGCCTACCACTGTTGTGTCGCCGGTAAACTTAATGATGGTGTTGGAGGCGTGCTTGGCCATGCAGTCGTGGGTGAACAGGGAGTACAGGAGGGTACTAAGCACGCACCCCTGAGGGGCTACCGTGTTGAGGATCAGTGTGGCAGATGTATTGTTGCCTACCCTTACCAACTGGGGGCGGCCCGTCAGGAAGTCCAGGATCCAGTTGCAGAGGGAGGTGTTTAGTCCCAGGGTCCTTAGCTTAGTGATGAGCTTTGTGGGCACTATGGTGTTGAACGCTGAGCTGTAGTCAATTAACAGCATTCTCACATAGGTGTTCCTTTTGTCCAGGTGAGAAAGGGCAGTGTAGAGTGTGATTGAGATTGAGTCATCTGTGGATCTGTTGGGGCGGTATGCGAATTGGAGTGGGTCAAGGGTTTCCGGGATGATGGTGTTGACGTGAGTCACGACCAGCCTTTCAAAGCACTTCATGGCTACCAAGGTGAGTGCTACGGGGCGGTAGTCACTTAGGCAGGTTACCTTCGCTTTCTTGGGCACAGGGACTATGGTGGTCTGCTTGAAACATATAGGTATTAGACTCGGTCAGGGAGAGGTTGAAAATGTCAGTGAAGACACTTGCCAGTTGGTCCGTGCATGCTCTGAGAACACATCCTGGTAATCCGTCTGGCCCCGCGGCCTTGTGAATGTTGACCAGTTTTAAGGTCTTGCGTTCATCCACCTCTGGCATGCTGGCCCCCCTACCTCTGCGGAAGCACAGTTCCCGCTCAGCCCAGTCAAAACTGTTCGCTGCTCTGGCACCCCAATGGTGGAACAAGCCCCCTCACGACGCCAGGACAGCGGAGTCACTCACCACCTTCCGGAGACACTTGAAACCCCACCTCTTTAAGGAATACCTGGGATAGGATAAAGTAATCCTTCTAACCCCCCTTACCCCACCCCAAAGAAAAAATGAAAAGAAAAAACATTTTTGTAAAGTGGTTGTCCCACTGGCTATCATAAGGTGAATGCACCAATTTGTAAGTCGCTCTGGATAAGAGCGTCTGCTAAATGACGAAAATGCAAATGTAAATGTAAATGTCTTGCTCACATCGGCTACGGAGAGTGTGATCACACAGTCGTCCGGAACAGCTGGTGCTCTCATGCATGCTTCAGTGTTGCTTGCCTCGAAGCGAGCATAAAAGGCATTTAGCTCGTCTGGTAGGCTCGCGTCACTGGGCAGCTCGCGGCTGGGTTTCCCTTTGTAGTCCATAATAGTTTGCAAGCCCTGCCACATCCGACGAGCGTCAGAGCCGGTGTAGTAGGATTCAATCTTACTACTGTGTTGATGCTTTACCTGTTTGATGGTTCGTCTGAGGGCATAGTGGGATTTCTTATAAGCGTCCGGATTAGTGTCCCGCTCCTTGAAAGCTGCAGCTCTAGCCTTTAGCTCGGTGCGGATGTTGCCTGTAATCCATGGCTTCTGGTTATGTACGCACTGTCACTGTGAGGACGACGTCGTCGATGCACTTATTGATGAAGCAGGTGACTGAGTTGGTATACTCCTCAATGCCATTGGATGAATCCCGGAACATATTCCAGTCTGTGCTAGCAAAACAATCCTGTAGCGTAGCATCCGCGTCATCTGACCACTTCCGTATTGAGTGAGTCACTGGTACTTCCTGCTTTCGTTTTTGCTTGTAAGCAGGAATCAGGAGGATAGAATTATGGTCAGATTTGCCAAATGGAGGGCGAGGGAGAGCTTTGTATGTGTCTCTGTGTGTGGAGTAAAGGTGGTCTAGAGTTTTTCTTTCTCTGGTTCCACATGTGAGGGTGGTGCGTACAGCCCCGTACATCCCTGGGGCCGAGCTCCCGCCATCCAGGACCTCTATACCAGAGGAAGGCCCTAAAAATTGTCAAAGACTCCAGCCATCAAAGTCATGGATTGTTCTCTTTGCTACTGCACGGCAAGTGGTACTGGAACGCCAAGTCTGGCACCAAAAGGCTCCTGAACAGCTTTAACCCCCAAGCCATAAGACCGCTGAACAGTTAATCAAATGGCTACACTGACTATTTTCATTGACCCCTTGTTTATTTGCACTGACTCTCTTGCACCGGCTCTATGCACACTCACTGACTCTACCCACACACTCACACATACTACACTGACACTCGAAACACACACATACACACACACACACACACACACACTACATATGCTCACACACGCACACATGCATATTGACACCACACAAACACTCATACATACACACTTTCACACTCTTCACATATGCTGCTGCTACTCTGTTTATTACAGTGGGGAGAACAAGTATTTGATACACTGCCGATTTTGCAGGTTTTCCTACTTACAAAGCATGTAGAGGTCTGTCATTTTTATCATAGGGACACTTCAACTGTGAGAGACGGAATCTAAGACAAAAATCCAGAAAATCACATTGTATGATTTTTAAGTAATTCATTTGCATTTTATTGCATGACATAAGTATTTGATACATCAGAAAAGCAGATTTTAATATTTGGCACAGAAACCTTTGTTTGCAATTACAGAGATCATACGTTTCCTGTAGGTCTTGACCAGGTTTGCACACACTGCAGCAGGGATTTTGGCCCACTCCTCCATACAGACCTTCTCCAGATCCTTCATGTTTCGGGGCTGTCGCTGGGCAATACGGACTTTCAGCTCCCTCCAAAGATTTTCTATTGGGTTCAGGTCTGGAGACTGGCTAGGCCACTCCAGGACCTTGAGATGCTTCTTACGGAGCCACTCCTTAGTTGCCCTGGCTGTGTGTTTCGGGTCGTTGTCATGCTGGAAGACCCAGCCACGACCCATCTTCAATGCTCTTACTGAGGGAAGGAGGTTGTTGGCCAAGATCGGTTGTTGGCCAAGATCTCGCGATACATGGCCCCATCCATCCTCCCCTCAATACGGTGCAGTCGCCCTGTCCCCTTTGCAGAAAACCATCCCCAAAGAATGATGTTCCACCATCACAACGAGTTCAAACAGGTGCAGTTAATACAGGTAATGAGTGGAGAACAGGAGGGCTTCTTAAAGAAAAACTAACAGGTCTGTGAGAGACGGAATTCTTACTGGTTGGTAGGTGATCAAATACTTATGTCATGCAATAAAATGCAAATTAATTACTTAAAAATCATACAATGTGATTTTCTGGATTTTTGTTTTAGATTCTGTCTCTCACAGTTGAAGTGTACCTATGATAAAAATTACAGACCTCTACATGCTTTGTAAGTAGGAAAACCTGCAAGATCGGCAGTGTATCAAATACTTGTTCTCCCCACTGTATATATCCTGATTACCTAGTCACTTATACCCCTACCTACATCTACATATTACCTCAATTACCTCAACTACCTCGTACCCCTGCACATTGACTCGCTACCAATACTCCTTGTATTTTGTCTCGTTATTGTTATTTAATTGTGTTACTATGTCCTATTAATTTTTTTGCAAAAGTGTCATACTTTTTTATTGTTGTTGTGAAAGGCATTTCACGGTAAAGTCTACACCTTTGTATTCGGAGCATGTGACAAATAAAATGTTATTTGATTTGATATTAATGCCAAGCAACAATACTTTAAAGAAAACATCAACATCTGACTTTACTAGCATATTATAGTGAACTATTAATGTCAAGTAAACATATTTTGAAATATGTTAGAGTTGGGAATAAAACAAAAGATAATTATTATGTGATGGTTGATCTAATTGTTACAAGTCATATTTAACGTTGTAAAATTGAATTATTTCTCAATTAGTCCCTATTCAAAGATGTAATTGGCAATGAGTGTCACCTTTCATGTCCTTTCAATTATTTCCATTGTCCAAGAATGCCATTGTGTGAAAAACGAGTCACACAGACTTAAACCACTCGACTTGTTTAGATTTTCTCGATGGAATCCCACACTCGTTGTAAGCCAGTACAAACCACAAGGCACACACACACGCACGCGCGCGCGCACATAGACATACAAACCCCAGTTATACACACACAAACCCACACACTCAGACACTCCTCCACATACACACAGACACACACATAGAGACCACCCTTAAACACACAAACCGACACAAACCCGCATAGACAGACAGAGACACACACATACACAGACGTAGAGACCCACCACCGCACACACACACTCGCAAGGCCGGGGGTGACATCATGGTTTAGATGACAGCATGTCTTCCAGCCCCATTAGTATGATTGTAGGTGGCTCCGCCACACTGATTTATGGGTAATATTTGCGTCCCCCCTTCTGAGTGTTGATTTATGTTTCAAATTCTGGCCCCTTTCTCCCCAAACCACAAAACTTGGGAGGGGGAATCCTATCCAAATAATGACATTGTGTAGAGAGAGAGAGAGAGAGAGAGAGAGAGAGAGAGAGAGAGAGAGAGAGAGAGAGAGAGAGAGAGAGAGAGAGAGAGAGAGAGAGAGAGAGAGAGAGAGAGAGAGAGAGAGAGAGAGAGAGAGAGAGAGAGAGAGAGAGCTAGAGAGAGACAGCGAGACACCCACCCACCACTACACACCTAGCAAAGTTAGACAGACAGACAGCCAGACATAGACAGGCCTGCTGAACTGAGCATTGCGATTGGCTCATATTTGATTTTGAATACACACTTCAGTCCGTCCATCTGTCCATCCGGCTGCCCATCTACAATCTCTTTGCTCCATCCTCTGTCTTTCATTTTGTCCTTGTCCTCCTTTCATCTATCATGTCATTACCTGACTGTGAACTGAGTGTCTGTCTGGACTTTCTCCTTTAGTGAGAGGGCAGGGAGGGGGGATAGGATACGGTGGACAGTGTGTCCAAGCCACAGAAGTTTCTCTCAGGGCTGTTTAAAGCCCTATTAACTCTCACTGTCTAGTGTGGCGTTGGAAAAAAGATTAAAAGAGAGAGAAACTCTGCCCGCAAGAAGCCACATCTTCTCATGCCCCCGCCACCCTCCTTAGATTCCGCCGCTCTCTCGTTAAATCAGACACTGGTCCCTTCACACACTGCACACAATTGCACGCACACACGCGCGTGCGCGCATACACACAAATAATCTACTACCGGCGAACCTGTTAGCCGATAAATGCTCAAGCAAATGTCCAGATCACACAGTGTGAGAGGATAGCCTCTGAAGACCCTCCATGTCCCCCCTCCGTCCTGATCTAGATCTATCCCACTCTCTCTCAAGTTCACATTCAAACAGGCTTTATTGACTCGGCATCAGAAACCAGCTTTGCCAAAGCACGACACTGACTGTAGCCTACAGCAATCACTTTCACACCACGACACTGACTGTAGCCGACAGCAATCACTTTCACACCACGACACTGACTGTAGCCTACAGCAATCACTTTCACACCACGACACTGACTGTAGCCGACAGCAATCACTTTCACACCACGACACTGACTGTAGCCGACAGCAATCACTTTCACACCACGACACTGACTGTAGCCTACAGCAATCACTTTCACACCACGACACTGACTGTAGCCTACAGCAATCACTTTCACACCACAACACTTTCTTTCTCTCTTTCTCTCTCTTTGGCCCACACTCACAGTAACGGTTTTTCACTATGCCTGTCTCTCAATTTATTTTCTTTCTCTTTTATTCTCTTTCTCTCTCTCCATGTCTCTGCCAGCGCGTCTATGTGGGAGGTACCAGTTGACTTGTTTATCGGTTGTTGATCTGTCTTAACACAGCACAGAGCAGGTGGCCCATTCACGTCAGGTTAACGGTCTATAGCCAAAGATTGAGTGGTAAATATAACTCATCCCACAGTATGAGGGCTGACTAAGAGGGCATTAGAGAGACCCAAACAACATAAAAGTCACACCTCTCTGAAGTTAAGACCAGATAAAAACCTCAAGAGAGCTAGTCTTCACCTTAACTAACCCTTCAGCTAGATGTGTATTAGCTCAGCAGTCTATAGTGAGTCTATTGTGTCTACAGATATGCTGTAGACCGCTAATAGGTGAACAATCTGTCGCTGCCTTTGAGCAAGGCACTTAAGCCTAATCAAATCAAATCAAATCAAATGTTTTATTGGTCACATGCGTCGAATAAAACAGGTGCAGACATTACAGTGAAATGCTTACTTACAGCCCTTAACCAACAGTGCATTTATTTTAAACAAAAAAAGTAAAAATAAAACAACAACAACAACAAAAAAGTGCAGAAGTAAAATAAAGTGACAGTAGGGAGGCTATATATACAGGGGGGTACCGTTGCAGAGTCAATGTGCGGGGGCACCGGCTAGTTGAGGTAGTTGAGGTAATATGTACATGTGGGTAGAGTTAAAGTGACTATGCATAAATACTTAACAGAGTAGCAGCAGCGTAAAAAGGATGGGGTGGGGGGGCAGTGCAAATAGTCCGGGTAGCCATGATTAGCTGTTCAGGAGTCTTATGGCTTGGGGGTAGAAGCTGTTGAGAAGTCTTTTGGACTTAGACTTGACACTCCGGTACCGCTTGCCGTGCGGTAGCAGAGAGAACAGTCTATGACTAGGGTGGCTGGAGTCTTTGACAATTTTGAGGGCCTTCCTCTGACACCACCTGGTATAGAGGTCCTGGATGGCAGGAAGCTTTGCCCCAGTGATGTACTGGGCCGTACGCACTACCCTCTGTAGTGCCTTGCGGTCGGAGGCCAAGCAGTTGCCATACCAGGCGGTGATGCAACCAGTCAGGATGCTCTCGATGGTGCAGCTGTAGAATTTTTTTGAGGATCTGAGGACCCATGCCAAATCTTTTTAGTCTCCTGAGGGGGAATAGGCTTTGTCGTGCCCTCTTCACGACTGTCTTGGTGTGTTTGGACCATGATAGTTCGTTGGTGATGTGGACACCAAGGAACTTGAAGCTCTCAACCTGTTCCACTACAGCCCCGTCGATGAGAATGGGGGCGTGCTCAGTCCTCTTTTTTTTCCTGTAGTCCACAATTTGCTCCAGGGTCGCCGTACTACTATGGCCGACCCTGTAAAACAACACATTTCACTGCACCTATCCTGTATAAGTGACAGTGAAACAAGTTCATACTCTGTTGAAGTGTATTGCAGTTGACCAGTCCCAAAATACTCCATTCGACTTGCTCTGGATATTTGCATGCATTCACAACTGAACCAAACCATTGCATATACCAGGAGTCGGCTATACTGTAACTGTTTAGGTTCGTCAGTTCAGTTGGCATCGATCCTACCTTTACCTTAGCCTGGTCGTTTGGCCTGACAATGGCTAAACGATACGATATGAGACGATCCAACAGAATAAAGACACCTGGGAACAGGCTACCGATATCTGTCTGTGAAATGGAACAGGGATCTGTTTAATCCCTCCTAACATTTAGAGGTTTAGGTGTGAGAGAGTGTCCTGGGGCTATCTGTCATAATCTCTTCCTAGGGGACTGTGCATAGGAGAGCAGCTCCCGAAAGGCCACTGGTAACCCAGGGAGAGGCTTCTAAGAAACCAATTGAAAGTGTGTGTGTGTGTGAATGATTAGATAACTGCCACCACATTCTCCGTCTACCTGCTGACTGACTGACAGGTGTGCGAGACGCCCCGCGACCCCACGCCTCAGCAGAGCATGCTGGGAGCTCTGGGCTTCCCGGACATCTCCAGGAGCTACCGATTGATTGGCGGATAGAGGACGTCATCTTCCTGGCGATGCCAGTGGGAGCTACTTCTCCTGGCATTCTCTCTCTGAGGTCCCTGGCACGCTAACCCCAGTGGGCTGATTTACGACACATATCCCTCCCCAACACATATTCTTCTTCCCTGGAATTGTTGATTAGAATTTCGTCGTCTTCCTGGTGTCTCTCCAATGTCTTTTCCGCTACAGTTTTCATATCTGGTGATGAGGTGAAGAAGCAGAGGTGATGATGGAGGGAGGGAGGGATGGAGGGAGGAAAAGGGGGATTCAAAGTGGATTCAAATGATGATGACCTCGGTATGCCTTTTCAGGAGAGTGCTGGTATGCTTGACATTTACTCTGACTATGAGTAATATATACATACACACACACACACACTCGCACCTAATCACACACACTCGCACCTAATCACACACACTCGCACTTAGTCATACATACTCGCACCTAGTCACAGAGGGCATACAGTTCAATGAAAATAAGCTGTGTGAAGGCCGCTGAGTTGATTTTCTCTACGTCTATGAGAAACACAACTGTGGATCTGCAACTGTCAAAGCAGAAGGGTTCAAGAGAGGAGGAAGCAAAAAAAGTTGGGACTTACCCATGGTCAAGGCCAATGTTCACACCATGTGGCATTCTGATATTCTTGCATTCTGTTTCCCCCCCAATGTCCTCTCCTTTGTCGGCTTTGTCGGACGATGTTACTAAGACTTCCTGTGACTAGCTGGTGAGTCACACTATTTGAAACCACCGTTGTCTGATTCTGAGGCCATTCTTTATTTAGCCTTTATTTAATCAGGATAAAATCCCTTTTTTGTGGGGAGACTTGGATTCAGCATGAGAAGTCAGCAAAACAAGTACAGAGGCATTTTAAATAACACAATACGAACACCAATACCAATACTGTAGTTATACACAAAACATTATACAGTATAAATATACAATTCAATGGATTGTTTGATTGAGTTCTAATAGGTATAGGCTTAAACCTGGAATAACCCCATTTAGCCACTTATCCCCTGGTGCTGGTCTTAGCCCTCAGGTCCTGTCACTTTCCTGTGTGACTGAAGTCACTGGGCTCAGCTTGGCTCGCTGCCACTACTTCTTATGCATGATCATCATCGCTCACGGCAATTAGCATTGGGCAGAAAGTAGTGTGGGCTAATTTGGGTAACTTGTGCGGTGTGTGCTGTCTGTGGTGATAGGTTAGCCCTGATAACGTCTGTTCTGCTACATAGCCTCTCTCTCTCCTCTTTCTGGATCTTTCTGGGCTGGCAGGGTGTCAGACGTGATCATCACACACTCGCACACTCCTCTATTTCTCTCTCACACACACACACACACAGTGCCATTTGTAGGCATAAGCAGCCGCTACGGGATCCCCACCTTTTTTTTTAGGAAGTCAGTCGGGGTCTTAACTTACTCTTAGTTAGAATAGTAGAATACACAACGTGCAATTTCGAAATTTGGTTGTGCATCAGAAGTTTTCTTCTTGTTATGTCAGTCACTGACAGTCACTCAATTAGCCCATGTTAGCTAACATGTTATAGATTGCTATGTAAGTTAGTCTAGTAAGCTATCTAAACCTTGTAGTAATCATGGCCAAATGACTGACCGGGCATGCAAGGCACGTGCCCAGGGGCCCTGACCTGGCAAAATGTGTATAACTGCAGGAAATTAGCTTTAAAATGGCAAAATGTTCTCTCAGCCACCCAGAGGGGGGCCACTAAAATGACTTGCCCGAGGTGAGGGTTCCCCCCAACCAAATCTCACTTAGGGCCCCCAAAATGCTAGAAACGGCCCTGTACACACACACACACAAACACACTCCTCTGTGCATCTGAGGGCACTGATTACAGCTCTCCATGGCCCTGTCATCGGCTCCCTGAGTAATGCCTTTCTGGGGGTGGCAGGGATTTATTCCAAATAAGTGGTGATCCTTTTCTCTTCCAAATAGCATCCATTTTTTTAGTGGTTCAAAAACGTTCTGTGAATGGTCAATGCTCAGTTTGGTAATGCTCAGTTTAGTTGGAATTGAAAAACCATGCCAGTTGGCAATGTGAGTGGGATAAATCTGTATACAGTATGTGAATGTAGGAGTGGGATCACCAGTCATTGTTGTGGGTTTCCTAGGGAAAGATTATGCCTCCATATAGTCGAGTCAGTATCATCCTCTGTGATCGCAGCTCACATGTAAGGTGTTCTAATATAGTTTCAAGATGTATTAGTCGTATGTACGGGATACGCATGGTATACATCGTCCAACGAAATGCTTACTTGCAGGTTCCTTCCCGACAATGCAAAAATAAATAAAAATGAACGATAAGAATACGAACATAAATGGAACCACTGCCAGTGTTCTGTACCCCACTATTAACCCCCTCTCTACATTGTCAAACTGATGTCACAATTCCACATTTTACCCAATGCTTATTTTCTTTATGTCAACTATACAACACTATCGACTTACCTTGAATGGTATGCAAGGTGCACCTCTCTAGGTTCATCTCTCTCTTATCAGGTTGCGACTATGTCTAGAATCTAGCTTACTAACACAAATGGACAAGATAAGTTAATTGGTCCTAAATACAATTGACATGAGTTGTTATGAATGCTCGTGACACCACAAGTATTATCTGCCTCTTGGCAGCAACTTGTTGGTCTTGTTTATTTCCTGTTGACGAGTGTCACAGTAAATGTGGTCCCACATGTTTAATTGGGGAAGCGAGGTTTGAAATCTCCTTCCTGGTTATAATGAGCTGGAAGGCCCAAAATCTAGCCTGGTTAAACCAGACTGAATGATGCGCTCACATTAGCGCCTGGGTACCAATGCCCTTCAGCACATTTGTCTTGTCCCTTAAGTTGGTAATAGCTGTGAAAAAAATAAATACTAAATACTTCTCTGTTTGTGATTTAAACAGCAATGTAAAATATCAATATTTAGTCAGGGAAGGAGCAGGGCATTGCAATTTTTGGAGGCCATTTATTATAATTGTTTTACTAAATCAAACGTCAGTGGTCGTAGTCCTATGGCAGTTCTAGTGTTAACCAGGCTACCTAACAAACAGGGCCCAAAAAGATATCAAAGGAAACCATGTGCAGGCAAGTCAAGAAACAGACACTTGAATTGGTCTAAATCTGAATAAAAGTAAAATAGTGGCACAATATACAACCCTTTTGGGGGAATGGTCATTTTTTCTCGATTACATTTCTTTCACCACAACATTGTAGTGAACTAATTTACCTCATTCAACAGAATGGTGGCAAAATCCTCAACTTGAAAGCACCCCAAGTAAAAGTAAATGTGAGAAAATGCACCTGTTACTTTAGCACCCTCTCTCCCTTTCTCCCTCCCTCCACCCAGGGGCAAAACCTGCCTCCCCCCACATCCACTATAAGCTTCTCCGATCTCCCCCTTTTCAGGCTCTGGTGTGACAGTCAATAGCATTCACCACCCCTCTCCCTCCACCTTCTCCCATTCTCTCCCTCACCCCTTCTCTCTCTCTGTCCTCCCCTCCACTGTGTGTGAGAGAGTTAGAGAGAAGCTTATCGCCTGGCAACCACAATTAAAGTACAACAACTCACTCGGTGGCAGCCACCGCTCTAAGCAGGCACCTCGGTGTGACGGACAGCACGCTCCGACTGTGGAGAGGGAAGACGAGAGAAAATAGAAAAATAGGGAGGGAAAGCGAGAAAAAGTTGAACAGGTGAATAACGCTGCCGGTGATTTGACTGCATCAAAGTGGAAGAGAGCTGCCGTTCGAAGAAGAGAGTGAGGATTGAGGCTGGGAGAGAAAGAACGAGAGAAGGAGTGAGGGAGGAGGGAGAGCGAAGTGAAGAGTGGAGGGGGAAGGAATTGTTTGACTGTGGCCAGCATTGGATGCGACAGGTATGTCTCTGCCGAGAGTCGGGTCGCAATAAGAAGGTATGCAGAAGATATGGGGGAAGCTGTGTGTGTTTGTGTGTTGCTTTCTAGGCATTTAGGGAGGTTGTGGTTTAGCATTGGCATGCCAGGTTTTCACAGCACCTGGTGCACAGGTATGCAAGCAAGCAGAGTCAGTAGACACGAACACTGCACTATTTTTAGTCAATTACCTTTTGTCATTGTCCTTGTTTGAAAAGGATATGCTTGTTTTGTGTTTTGATAGTGCACTTACAGGCCAATGTTTCCATTACTGCATTTACCACTGTTAAAAGCCTAATTGTTTTTCCTGTGTCTCCCCACCTGTTCTACACCTGACAGAGATGTCGATCTAAAAGTACTATTTTAAAGGCTGACACCTGCCAATTCTCCAGGCAAACTATCCATTAAAAGAGCTACTGAGGTAGGTGTGCGTGTGTGTGTAAAATGGACAGTTAGACACTCTTGTTCCCTCGGCATGGATGCTTTCCATGGCTCCTTTGGGTTTTTAAAGTGCCACCACTCTCAGCTGTGAAATTGGCTGTAGGGAGAGAGGGATGCAGGAAATGAAGGTCGTGCAGAGGTGGCATTCAGGGCACTGAGTGAAGCACTGTGGAGGGACCGTTGGAAATGAACTATTGTGTACACTGTTGTTCACTGTTCAACTCTTGTGGTCCTCACTGTTGCTAGTGTCCATTTGATGTTAGCCATTGTAAAATAGATGTATAGTATGGTTGTTTTAGCAGATGCTTTTGTCTTACTGACCTACTTTTATCTTAGACACTTAAGTGACTTGCTGTAAAAACATGGTTAGTGCCTTCAGAGAGTATTCACACCCCTTGACTTTTTCCACATTTTGTTTTGTTAGAGCTTGAATTTAAAATGGATTAAATGTTGATTCTGTGTCACTGGCCTACACACAATACCCCATAATGTCAAAGTGGAATTATGTTTTTGTGTGTTTTTTTCAAGCTGAAATGTCTTGAGTCAATAATTATTCGACCCCTTTGTTATGGCAAGCCTAAATAAGTTCAGGAGTAAAAATATGCTTAACAAATCAAATAATAATTTGCATGGACACACTCTGTGTGCAATAACAGTGTTTAACATGATTTTTGAATGACTACCTCACATACAATTATCTCTAAAGGTCCCTCAGTCGAGCAGTGAATTTCAAACACAGATTCAACCTCAAAGACCAGGGAGGTTTTCCAATGCCTCACAAAGAAGGGCACCTATTGGTATATATTTTTTAAACACACAAAAAAAACAGACATTGACTATCTCTTTATGCATGGTGAAGTTATTAATTACACTTTGGATGGTGTATCAATACACCCAGTCACCACAATGATACTGGCGTCCTTCCTAACTTAGTTGCCCGACAGGAAGGAAACCGTTCAGGGATATCACCATGATGCCAATGGTGACTTTAAAACTGAGGATGGATCAACAACATTGTAGTTACTCCACAATACTAACCTAGTTGACAGAGTGAAAAGAAGGAAGCCTGTTCAGAATAAAAAATATTCCAAAACACACATCCTGTTTGCAATAAGGCACCAAAGTAATACTGCAAAAAATGTGGCAAAGAAATGAACTTTATGTCCTGAATACAAAGCGTTATGTTTGGGGCAAATCCAACAATTTTCAAGCATGGTGGTGGCTGCATCATGTTATGGGTATGCTTGTCAACAGCAAGCACTAGGGAGTTTTTAGGATAAAAAATAAATGGAATAGAGCTAAGCACAGGCAAATCCTAGAGGGAAACCTGGTTCAGTCTGCTTTCCAACAGACACTGTGAGACAAATTCACCTTGCAGCAGGACAATAACCTAAAACACAAGGCCAAATATACACTGGAGTTGCTTACCAAGACGACATTGAATGTTCCTGAGTGGCCCAGTTACAGTTTTTACTTAAATCGGCTTGAAAATCTATGTCAAGACTTGAAAATGGCTGTCTAGCAATGATCAACAACCAGCTTGACAGAGCTTGAATAATTTTTGTAATAATAATATACAATCCAGGTTTTCAAAGCTCTTAGAGGGAAAGGGGATAGCTAGTCAGTTGCACAACTGAATGCATTCAACCGAAATGTCTCTTCCTCATTTAACCCAACCCCTCTGAATAAGAGAGGTGCGGGGGACTGCCTTAATCGACTTCCACATCATCGGCACCCGGGGAGCAGTTGTTGTGGGGGATAACTACCTTGCTCAAGGGTGGAACGGCAGATTTTTCCACCTTGCCGGCTCAGAGATTCGAACAAGCACTGTCCCAATACTCTAACTGCTAGGCTACCTGCCGTCCCTTAGAGTCAACAAAAGACTCACAGTTGTAATCGCTGCCAAAGGTGATTCTAACATGTATTGACTCAGGGGGTTGAATACTTATGTAATTAAGATATATTCGTGTTTTAGTTTTCATATTTTTTTTTACAAATGTTTGAATTTTTCTTCCACTTTGACATTAGAGTATTTTGTGTAGATTGTTGAGAAAACATTAGAATTTAATCCATTTTAAACGTGCCTTGTAACACAACAAAATGTGGAAAAAGGTGTGAATACATTCTGAAGGTACTATAAATGGTTGAAAGTGCTTTTAAATGACAACTAAACCAAAATTCAGGGGTGTGAATACTTTCTCAAGGCACTCTGTGGCGCATGCAGGAATTGAACCTGAAACTCTGGTGTTGCAAGCCCATGCTCTATCCCTCTGTATTCCAATGTATAGTAGAGGTAAATACATGTATACATTTTCAAGTACACTTACATTTCAATTTACAAACATTTACATTTAATCTAACTCTCCAGGACCATGGGTTTCCACCTGCTCTCTGTCCCCAGGCAGAGATGCTCTGGCTGAGTGTACTGACAAGGAGTGAGGGGGTGGTGGGGGTGGATAAGGTCATAATGACTGCATGGGGGACTTCTCCCTACTGCGGAGGCACTGGGATGAAAAGCTCTATAAAAAGACTCAGTGGTCCCTCAATTGTCGAAATGTCACTGTGGCTGACTCAGAAGTGTGAACACACACACAAAACACACACGCATATGTGCGGCCTCGATCAGAAAGGGGAATGTCCTTCACACTTTTTTACCACACACTCTTTAGCACACAAAATAGATATACAATGTGCTATTGCGTTTTAGTATGTACCATACATTTATCATACACTGTCTGACAGAACTCTATCATTTGCAATCAATACTAACTAATGTACCAACAGCAGAGTGAAAGATGTCTCTCGCCTCGGCTGAATTCGTGACATTCTATTGCATTATATCGAATTCTATTGCATTCTATTGCAGTCTAATAAATTATATTGCAACAGTGATTGACAGGGCCTGCTTATCCCACCCACCGTGTAGGTTCAGATGCTCCTCTTACCCCTCTGGGGGTGTAGAGGCCTAGAGAGATACCCCCTATGGTGTGAAGACAGATTTACCCCAGCATAAATAAAAATGCAAAGTGAAAAATGAAAAATGATGAGGGCACTGATGTCTTCTAGAAGTGTCTCAGCCTGGAGCTAGTTATGGACAACTTGTGTCTGTCTTCCACCCTCTGCCTGTGTCTCCCAGAGTTCTCCTGGAGCTGTTTACAGTAGGGGGGCTGTGTGTGAGTGTATGTTGTCCTCGCCTGAGTTTTTTAAATTATAAATCCCCTGTTGTGAGAGAGAATAAAAGACGTGAGGGGAATTAGGACTATTTCTGGACTGTTATTGAAAACCCATTTCAGTGTGGTAGCCTCTCCGTCAGTGAACATTTGGACGCTCTTATGGCTTCTACTGTGCACTTTGCACTAGACACTGATCTAGGATCAGAACACAAAATTGACCTCAGATCAGTATCTATGGCTAAGTTCTTCTTACTCCAGGTTAATGAACTTGGCTGTAGGCTTCGTTTTCACAGAGTTTTCATCTTCGCATCGTTGATAGGGCGAGAGCTTCACATGTTGCTGTTATTGGCGTCCCCATTTGCTCAAATGTCTGTCAATCACCGTGTCATTAATGAGCTTGCACTGGCCTGGTAATATTTCCCATAATGAGGTGCACTTGATGTCATTAGTCTCTTTCAGTTCATGACACTATGATGTATCTGGGAAAAAGTATACCCAAACACACTTCAGCCCATCTTTAAAAAAAAAAGGGAATCAGGTGCTCGACTGAATGACTTGAAAATCAAGTCAAGACTATGATGTGTCTGTTCGACTCTTTGACATTTTTGAAAACAAACAGCAAATAAATTCATCGAGCTGCATTTCGAAGTAAAATAGCAAACCATGACTCTAATGTGGAATTCCATTTGAAAAGGGGGAAGCACATTAACTGAATGACATGCTTAAATATGGGACGGCAGGTAGCCTAGTGGTTAAGACCGTTGGGCCACTAACCAAAAGGTTGCTGGTTCGAATGTTTCAGCCTCAAGGCTTTGTCAAGGCTTACACAGTTATCTGTGTGTGTTTGTATTTTCTGTCTTCGAATTACACTTTGTTGGCACAGTTTGGGATTACAGCATTGCATTTAGTTGGAGTTTGCATTTTGCAGTGAGGACTTTTCTTTGAATCTAATGGGGAAATTATGCAGAGGAATCCATCTTACCTGCTGACCCCACTTGGTATCCTATTTAGGACTGGTCTATGATGCTCATATGTTTCTCTGTTTTCTCTCTCTTTCACAGAGTCTGGGGTCAGCGGACAGGAAAGTGCCCCAACAAAAGAAGTAAGTCCGTCTCGCTCTCTTTCTTTCATTTTTTTATTTCTCCTTGTCCCTCTCCAGCCCTTCTTTTGTCGTTTATGTTCAGATTACTTTTCATTCATATACTTCTCAGAGTAATAGTGCTGATCTAGGATCAGGTCCCCACTGTCCATATAATCTTATTCATTGTGATCTAAAAGGCCAAACTGATCCTAGATCAGCACTCCTGCTCTGAGACGCTTTGTGAATAAAGGCCCTGGCTCTGAATCAGGTTCTGGAGAAAGTATGTTAATTCACTAATTCCGTCTCAACCCGACCAGTAATCCCTCCTAATCTCATACAGATTATAAATAACAGTATGTGAATTATTATGATAATTCGCCAGTCGCCAGCAGGTTCGGCACACCACTGTTTTGATTGACAATAAGCTATTTGAGTTAATTGCCTGTTATTTGCGCCCAATGTAATTTCACACTAATTATTTTCTTTCGGATTATCGAAACAAAACCTTGGCAGCTTTTATAATGTCCCTCACCTGTTTACCCGGAGACCGAGTGATTTGATCACTCTAAGCATGATTATTAGATGTCCTTCAATGCTGATGTGAGTGAAGAGCAATTCACCTCATTGTCTCTGCTTCAAGGGAATTAACTTGGTTTCTGTCACAATTTCTGTCAGAAACCATGTTTCCATCCAACCATTTTTAATGCGAGTAAAGTACCTGTTGGATAAAAAAGTCATGACAGTATAATTGTCGGTAAACTTTCTAAATGTCAACAGAAAAAAACACGCTAGACAGGGGTGGATAATCTTTTTGTCATTGGAATAAATCATGCATCAAATGGCAGTGAAAACCCATTTTTTGCACATTTGTTCAGAGTGAGATGAGAAAGGAGGTATTTCAAATGGTTGAGAGAATTCAAAATGGCCACCGTTGTTATCATCAGATCAAGGTCACAAAATAGGATGTTGTCGCATTTCAATTGTAGAGACAACAAGAGCAGCATCTCATAGGTTTGCTTTGTGAAAACATTTGAACATTGTTAGCTCCTGTTCAATGTCAAGTTGTTACTCAGCATTGAAACTCTGCTGAGGACTATGGCATAGTAGAATGTTATCACAAATGTTCACATCAACCTAACTCCCCACTGGCTTACATGTAACGGTTGGTTATTTTTCTCTCGTCTCTCTTTTTCAAAAGATACATTAGGGGCATGTGTGTATGAGTGCGTGGGCATGTATGTGTTCCCCTAAGTTCCCCCCAGTAAAAGACTGGTGGCATTGCCACAGACTACCATGCTCATACATTTGAATTGCGCTCGGGCGGTTTCATAGCAACAGGCTTTCTCGCTGAACATGGAGGTGTGTGTTGTGACCACTACATTCCTCCATTCCGACTCAGACCAACACACGCTGAAGAATAGACTACTTAGATGTCTATTGAACAGTTGTTTTCAGATTTCTCAGGTTATGAATGGGTGGTTTGAGTTTGAATGTCCCTGGGATTTCTAAGGTAATTCCAAACTATTATAAAAAACCCTGTAATGACTTGAAATGAGCAGGTAAGGCTGGGGGTTTGAAATTGTGACCTAGCTAGTGTTATGCCAAGTTTTGTGATAACGGACATTGTCATCGCTCTAAACTAAATGATCTGTAGGCCTTCTATGATATTAGTCTGGGATGACTCATACTGTATTTTTTTATGTTTGGATGCCTCCTCCAGAAAACTGGCTTTTACACAGACACACACACACACACATTTGTGCACGTACATGCACACACACAAGTACGCACGGACACTCATGCATGCAGAACATACACTTAAATGCTTGCTGCATACACACTGACGCATGCAGAACTTACACTTGCATGCATTTCGCATGCCAGTGGAGGCAGCTGAGGGGAGAACAGCTCATAATAATGGCCAGAATGGAATGGCAACACCTGGAAATGTTTGATGTATTTGATACCATTCTACTGATTAAGCTCCAGTCAGTAACACGAGCCCGTCCTCCCCAATTAAGTGCCACCAACCTCCTGTGTCTCGCGTGTGCGCACACACACATACACACACACACTCTGCATGTGCCATGTGGGCAGTCTTCACCACAGCAATATGCCTGGTGGGCAGTCGTTGCATAGTGCGGCTTGCCTGGCCACAGTTGCCTGGAGACAAGCAGCATTCTCCATGGCCAAGCGAAACTGTCATGTGAAGTCATGTGACACGAGTCTCAGAATAGAGGGGTTTGGTGAGGGGTAATGATGTGGAACCTCCTAAAGTAGGCTGTAAAGAAAAAGACTGAAAGAGAGGGTGAGAGAAAGTTCTGAAACAAACACCGCCACACACTCTCTCTCTCTCTCTCTCTCTCTCGCTCTCTCTCTCCCCCTCTCTCTCTCTCTCTCTCTCTCTCTCTCCCCCCTCTCTCTCCCCCCCTCTCCCTCTCTCTCTCTCTCACTCTCTTTACTCGACCCATAATCATGAATAACCTGAAACACTAGGAATATGTGCAGACACCCAGTCTTCTACAGCCATCCACATTACCCATCTTGTATTCTCTTATGTGTGTTACATAAGTGAGGGTGCAGACAGTGCAGGAAGGAAGAGATGCGGTTGGAGGAGCCTATAGCGCGACGGACGGGTGGTGCAGGGAATTTAAGGAACGGATGTCAGGGAGAAAGACCCTTGATTAGCCTAATTTATTCAGAGGAGAAGGCCCGTGTAATTGTTCTCAGATGGGGGGCGGAGTGTGGGGGAGTGGAGAGAGAAGGGGAGGGGTTAAACTGGAGGTGAGGGCGAGGGGTTGGAAGAGAGGTGGATGGAGGAACTGAGAAAGTTTGTCTCACTCTTGTGCACCCAGCTCTTATTTGACGGTCATCCCATGACCTCACAGACGTTAACTTTTATTGTTGTCTCACTTTCGTCTCAAAAGTGTCTCATTAGCCAGGTTTCCATTAGCCAGGTTTCCATTAGCCAGGTTTCCATTAGCCAGGTTTCCATTAGCCAGGTTTCCATTGGTTTATTCGACAAAAGCAATGAAGCAAAAACAAAACATGTGTAATGGAAATGGCAGCTATAGGACAAATGTTCTAAAGATCGACAACATTTTTATCTCTTCGTCAGGGGTGGATTTTCCGTTTGTCAAACTTTCTTTATTACAAATGATGATGGAAACTCTGTTTTTCAAATGAACGATGTATGCCGAATAATTTTGTAGGTACGTGGGGTGTGTCATGTCATAAAGTATCTATAAAGTTCCACTCCACATGTAATTCTAAATGCCTAATGCGTGTTGAATTGAGTTTTTTGCCTAAATTGCTTCACCTTGGCTTTTTTGGTTGGCTGGAGTTTCACCATCCAATTATTTCAGATCTACAGTACTAGATTCACCACCATGGCATGGACTGTGGCGATACGTTGGCACATAAGAATGATTAGAATATGGCAAATATTAGTAAATTCTTGCATTCTATCCATGCTGGCTTTTGCAGGCTACCTGAGATTAAACATATACTGTAGATGGGAGGGCATACAGGCTTTCGCCAATGTATTAATGCGCAAATTGCCTAAATGGATAATGTAAACACTTCAAGCACTTCGTTTTTATTCGACACTAGGTTTTTTCTGCCCCAAAAAATGTTTTGGGGTGTGACGTCATTACGTCCAGTTGTTTTTATCGACAGGATAAACTGTAGCGACAATTGTCGCATCTATTTTCTATGCAAACGTTCCAAATGTCGATAAAAAATCACTGGACAAGTTAATGGAAACATAGCTTCAGTCTTCTCACTATCATCTAGCTATTGTCCAGCTCTTTCACAAGGTTTGAAAACGTATTTCTCACCTCAATACTCATTCTCGTTTTACGTCCATCTGTCTTTCAACGGGGTGAGAATAGGAGTGTGACAAAGCACTTATCGGTGGAGTTCCACCTCTAAATTGACTGTAATATGGGTTAACCCAGAACTAAAGTCTCACGTAATTGGTCAGATGCTCGATGAAGTCCATACATGTTAAGAGAAGAGATAGAACAAGGCTCGGAACCGCAAAGAGCTCCACCCTCTCTCTGTGCAAGTTAAGGGCAAGTCCTTCTAATCAGCAGGTTTGCACAGCTTTGCATTCAGTTTTCCCCTCCCAATTCAGACCACACCTAGAGAGTACTAGCAATATTCTTGCTTGAGAAATAGTTATTTGCTAAAAAGCTACTTTTGCCCATTTTAATGGACATCTATTATAGCATGGTATTTAATTTTTACCCAGAAATGATTTGATATTGAGATAAAAACGACTGCATTGGACCTTTAATTCGACGGTGACATCAGTGCTTGGAAACGATTCCTGGTACTGTATCGTCAGTGCACAGGCCTTATTAACACTACTGGGACTGTAGAGGGAGAGGAGGATAGAGGATAGAGGAGAGCTCCAGCCCCAGCCCCAGCACTAGCCCCAGCCCCAGCCCCAGCCCCAGCACTAGCCCCAGCCCCAGCCCCAGCACTAGCCCCAGCCCCAGCCCCAGCCCCAGCACTAGCACTAGCCCCAGCCCCAGCACCAGCCCCAGCACTAGCCCCAGCCCCAGCCCCAGCCCCAGCCCCAGCACTAGTCCCAGAACCCAGTGTTTAGGTGGTCTGCCACTTCATTCCCCGGCACCCTGTCGTAAGTAGGAATGCGCCTCCAAAACATTCCTTGGAAATAGGGGAAGAAGAGGAGAGAGAAAAAGCCAACTTAGACTTGGGGAGACAGCTAATGGAGTCTGAGGGTTCCCCAGTCTGCCGAAATATGAAACATAGTCTTCAGTTTTTTTTCTTGGGTTTTGAAAATGCTGTGTAAACATATATTGGAATATTTACAGTAGCAGCGGTGGAGGGAGCAGGCGGGCCAAGGAGATTGCTGGCTCCCAGGGTTTCTCTCTCTCTGTGTGTGTGTGTGTGTGTGTGTGTGTGTGTGTGTGTGTGTGTGTGTGTGTGTGTGTGTATGTGTGTGTGTGTGTGTGAGGGGCTTGTTGTAAAGCGCCGTGCAGCGGCTGTCTTTGATGTGGGTTTGGCTGCAGAGCAGCTCTGATGGTTCAGAACTTCCCAAGCACGAGCGATGATGCCAAAGCTTTTCGCAGGCAGACGCCGATTGTTTTGGGAAGGCACCCCAGCCATAATTGTGTGTGTGTGTGTATGCTTAGTTTTGTGTGTTTTTACAGGGGGATTCTGTGAAGCATGGCCTTTTCCATTCTGGTCCTCTGAATCATAGACGCACACACGTACACATATACAGTACACACACACACACACACGCACAGACACACACACACAGAGAGAGAAACCCAGCTTAACGAACCGATTTTCAGGAGACTTTGTTACGAACATGTTGGACAGCATATGCTTCCATTACAAGCAAATCGCTGGCATTTGAAGCACCATACTTCAAGAAATGAACTGGCGGTGTTAAAAACATAGATGGGAAAAGGCAGCTCACCCCTAACAGTAAACACCATCATAGAGCTGCTTCCATAAAGTGCTATCTGAGCCTCTATAGATGGGGTGGGGGGGGCAATATGGCTGCCTTTCAAGTGGCTGCTGTGTGAATGCGCCTAGAACCCCAAAACTACTGCTTCCTGCTGGGGAAGAGGGGAGGAGAGGAAAGAGGGGACGATAAGAAACAGGGAATGATGGGAAATGGGGAGAAGATAGGGGGGAGAGTGGAGGAGGACAAAGATGGGACAGGGAGATGGAGAGAAGAGGGGAGGAGAAGAAAGAGGTGGGCTATGGAGAGAAAATGGGAGAAGAAGAGGGAGAGAACAGGGAGGGAGGTGGGCTAAGGAAACACCCTACTATTTGAAGGAGTCTCATAGGTTAAGAGAAGGAAACAAAGTGTGTGACTGTTTGATAGGAAAGCTATGGAACGGGAGGAACATCTGTGTGTCTATGTATGTGTGTGTGCATGTGCATGGCTGCATACGTTTGCGTGTGTGTTTGTGCGTTTTTGCATTTGTGTCTGTGTGTGTGCTAAAAAATGGCCGCTCTGCATCAGAGCATTAGGGAGGCGACCACCATAAGCACTCCTAAGCACCCGACAGACACTTTCTCACACACGTAACAGATTAGATCACACACACGGATGAAATCGGCCTTTCAGATGTCGCCTCGAATCAAACACCACCGACTGACCCCCCCTTCCCACTCTGAACACACCAGCCAGGTCACCCGTGATACAAGTCAGTATTCAACATCCATCCATGTCTGAGGACATCGGGAGGTGATGTGGAACCCGGCCACTAGGCAGTGAGCACTGTTACCTACAAATAGGTTTACGTTGGTGTTGGGGATGGTGGAGGAGCGTAAGCATCTGCCTTTGGTGCCAAATGTTTCATGTTCGAATCTAGTGATAGAAAGTTTTTTTTTATTTTTTTTTATTGTAAGCCTATCCCAAACCTTAACCCTTACCTCAACCATTCTGAGTTAATCCCTAAACCTAACCCTAACCATAAAAATTCGGAGTTACTGCCTAAACTTAACCTTAAACCCTTCGAAATGTTATGTTTGAAAGAACTTCGAAATTTGAGTTTGAGAAACATGGATGAACGTCTAATTCTGACATGAGACTGTGAGAGTTAGTTGGAACATACACACACCCCCACACACTTCCCTTTGAGTCTCCTGTCTCATTGATCTTTTCATGATGTAATCCATAGCTACAGCAGGGTGTCAGTTCAGTACCACTGAAGAACAGGCAAATGCCAGCCACACAATGGGAGCTCACACACACACACACACACACACACGTTATGTGAGTTTGGCTGCATGCATCTGTGTTTGCGGTTTACCTCCCTTTAGACTCACATACGAGAAGTGAATATCTTTGCTTTTGTGTCAGTGCAACTCCAAGATCTCCCTTTTCTCCCCTTACACACACACACACACGCACAAACACACACACACACTCCTCTCCTGGGTCTCCTCCAGCCTCCCTCTCCTCTCCAGCACAAATAATCCCTGCAGTCTGCAGACTTGACCCTGATTGGAATCTTGACGCCGCTTTCAATTGTGGGCTTGGGAAAAGTGTCCTGTCTGCCTGCCTGCTGCAGTGTGGGAGCCACGCTCAGCCTGTAAACAACATACCAGAGGGCCTCCGCAAGCCCACCCTCTCCCTCTCCCCCTTATACACATGAAACCAGCAAGTCGGTAAGCCAGGAAGGAGGCAGACAGGGAGCACACACACTCTCCTCATCTCCATCACTCCTTCAACCCTTACTCCCCCTCTCCATACCTCCTTCACCCCCTCACTCCCTTACTCCTCCGGCCAAGGAGTCCGCAGACAGACAGGAAGACGGGGAGACTGGGGAGACTGGGAGACTGGGAGACTGGGGAGGCCTCTAGGTTTTTTGGGGGGTTCACTTCATTCTCCCTCTGCTCTAAAAGAGGGCAGCTGTTGCCTTGTAAGGCCCTTCTCGTATTTGTTACGATTTATAATGTGTTGAATGCTCTGCAACATGAGATGTTGGAGAAATGTTGCCATTCGATTGTGAAATGTTGGGCATTTGTGATGGTAAATTGTAGCAGAATAACTCAGGTGTTGTTCGGTCTGCCCCTGGTCTCCGGATGTATTTCTCATTGTAAAATGTTCCGATTGGCATTGATTGTGTAGAGAGGATTTCAAGGATTTCAGATAGGACTTCTTCTAAGAAAAGACATGCCATGAATTAACACATTCGTAGAATCCAAATTGTCGAGGTGTATTTCTCGAAGGAAAGAATCGTCCAACTGTCAACCCAGCAAACCAAAATTGGTTCTGTGAACGTTCCAGAACATTCATTAGGTTGTCCCAAAAGTTCTAATAACACAAAAACTGTCCAGTTGTTCTGATGAGTGTACGATATTTATATAAAACATTCGCTGACGTTGCAAGAATGTTCCCAGAACACATTTTGTTATTACATTACCTAGAAACCTAATAAGAACCTTAGGGGGATGTTCTGGGGTGGTTGTTACAGATGTTGTGCTCAACATTTTAGTGAATGTTAGGAGAACATTGCATGTATTTAGAACATTAAAAAATATATATTAAAAAACAAAACATTTTGTTATCAAAAATATTATTTGAATGTTATCATCCTAATATTAGATAAAACCCTAACTAGAACTTAAAGAGCAACTGAATCAAAAAAACAACTTCTCTGGTTGAAAACGGCATATGTGGCATCGATATGACTCAGAAACATGTATTGTAGTGTCAAAATACAAGCATTTTGGTCATAAGGTCAGTCTTGTCCAAAACAGAGATTTGCGAGATGATTAGGTAAAAATGGTACGTCTTGGAATGAAGAACGTAACAGTTTCCTTGGTTTGGGTTGATTTAAATCATTCCCACATGCCCATAGCTGACAGCACCCAAATAATCATCAATTGAGAGCACAGTTGCACTTGACCTGATCGTAATGCCCAGCACACTGATCATGGTTAATTTGAGCTAGTCAGGGACCATCTGTAAAATTACACAATGTAAATGGGACAATATAAAAAAATGTCAATAGGTCTAATAGAGAAAACTAAAACATGTTCAACTTGAAAATATTGTCCCATTTACATTGTGTAATATATTGACGTTCCCTAGCTCGCCCCACAGATAGGCTATCCAACGTCAAAACACTTTGCCATGGTCGCACAATGGCCGGCTGAAGCTAAATTGGGAAAATAAGTTGGCTAGCTTGCTGGCTAGCCTAGGCTACTTTCACAAGACCTGGTTAGACGGTTTCAAGTTATCTAGAAGGCTGAGTGACTGTACAAACGCTTCCCACATACGAACACACACACAAGAGACACCCACATTAAAGCACGCCTCCAAGACCCAAATCTCGTTCTCAGTCGTATTTCCTAATGAGGAGGATTGAAACCGAGACTAAATCAGGCAGTTCAGCACCCCTTTAATGGGAATGTTAGCTAATTTCCAGGGAATGTTCCCGGTTGCTGGGAAAAGTTTGAACTCCAAGGTTTTATTTCTATATACGACATCTGTAAGCATACAGGCTATATGGGCGATTCCAGCGTTATGGATTTTACATTTGCACGTGAAATCACAAGTTTCACTTTAATGTCTCACAGAATGGACAAAGAATATATATAAATTGCACTTTTGATGTGTGCGACTATGGTACCCTTGGGGGGAGCGTATACCCCAAAAAGCAGACTTCTAAATATGGGCATGTTGGAGAAATAAAGCAAATAAGAAGCGTTATGGATGTTACATGAAATGGACAAGCTTTTTGGAGAGACTGAAGTTTGTAAGTCTAAGGTCAAAACATGGATAGCCATTTTGAAGGAAAGGCTTGGCTGAACATCATAACGCTGATAAAGGATACTGACAATAAAAGAGAAACCAATTACAGACCATATAAAACCTTGATGAAAGTTTGCTTTGTAGAGAAAGTTTCAAGACGATCCGATGTAAGGGCATGTTTTACAGAAACTTTTTCTGAAAAACGTTGTGTGTGTGTGTTACCCCAGTTTCACCATAGCGAGTGTACTGTACATCCCACTGAGTGTACTGTACATCATGTGTTGAGATTTAAATAGTCCCCCTGAAACAGGTTGTAACAGTAACACATCAGGGAGACAGCTCTCAATCTGTTTGTTGTGTTGCCAATAGTTCCAGGCTCAAAGGGTTATATCAGAGCTGGGCTCCATTCCATTTCATCTTCATCAATGCAGGAAGTGAACTGACTCCTAATGGAAGTGAATCCCCATTAAAAATGAATGGCACTTTCAATGGCAGGTCATCTAATGTCCTCAGGTTCAGATTGTCAGTTTTCGCATGAAAGACACATCAAAGTCAATGGAATGAAAGAAAGGTCAATTTATACCAATGATTTATATATACACTAGATGACTGTTTAAAAAAATTATATACAGTGGGGAGAACAAGTATTTGATACAGTGCTGATTTTGCAGGTTATCCTACTTACAAAGCATGTAGAGGTCTGTAATTTTTATCATAGGTACACTTCAACTGTGAGAGACGGAATCTAAAACAAAAATCCAGAAAATCACATTGTTTGATTTGTAAGTAATTAATTTGCATTTTATTGCATGACATAAGTATTTGATACATCAGAAAAGCAGAACTTAATATTTGGTACAGAAACCTTTGTTTGCAATTACAGAGATCATACGTTTCCTGTAGGTCTTGACCAGGTTTGCACACACTGCAGCAGGGATTTTGGCCCACTCCTCCATACAGACCTTGAGATGCTTCTTACGGCGCCACTCCTTAGTTGCCCTGGCTGTGTGTTTCGGGTCGTTGTCATACTGGAAGACCCAGCCACGACCCATCTTCAATGCTCTTACTGAGGGAAGGAGGTTGTTGGCCAAGATCTCGCGATACATGGCCCCATCCATCCTCCCCTCAATACGGTGCAGTCGTCATGTCCCCTTTGCAGAAAAGCATCCCCAAAGAATGATGTTTCCACCTCCATGCTTCACGGTTGGGATGGTGTTCTTGGGGTTGTACTCATCCTTCTTCTTCCTCCAAACACGGCGAGTGGAGTTTAGACCAAAAAGTTCTATTTTTTGTCTCATCAGACCACATGACCTTCTCCCATTCCTCCTCTGGATCATCCAGATGGTCATTGGCAAACTTCAGACAGGCCTGGACATGCGCTGGCTTGAGCAGGGGGACCTTGCGTGCGCTGCAGGATTTTAATCCATGACGGCGTAGTGTGTTACTAATGGTTTTCTTTGAGACCGTGTCCCAGCTCTCTTCAGGTCATTGACCAGGTCCTGCCGTGTAATTCTGGGCTGATCCCTCACCTTCCTCATGATCATTAATGCCCCACGAGGTGAGATCTTGCATGGAGCCCCAGAGCGAGGGTGATTGACCTTCATCTTGAACTTCTTCCATTTTATAATAATTGCACCAACAGTTGTTGCCTTCTCACCAAGCTGCTTGCCTATTGTCCTGTAGCCCAGCCTTGTGCAGGTCTACAATTTTATCCCTGATGTCCTTACACAGCTCTCTGGTCTTGGCCATTGTGGAGAGGTTGGAGTTTGTTTGATTGAGTGTGTGGACAGGTGTCTTTTATACAGGTAACGAGTTCAAACAGGTGCAGGTCTTTGAGAGCCTGAATTCTTACTGGTTGGTAGGTGATGAAATACTTATGGGGGGGGCATGGGCAAGTTGCAGGGGTAGGGGTAGCCAGGTGGAAAGCATGGCCAGCCGTAGCAAAATGCTTATTGAAATTCTCTATTATCGTAAATTTATCGGTGGTGACAGTGTTTCCTAGCCTCAGTGCAGTGGGTAGCTGGGAGGAGGTGCTCTTATTCTCCATGGACTTTACAGTGTCCCAAAAACTGTTTGGAGTTAGTGCTACAGGATGCACATTTCTGTTTGAAAAAGCTAGCCTTTGCTTTCCTAACTGATTGTGTTTTGAAATCACAATGCCTCCATCTTGGCATTCCCCCACCATTGTAAAAAATATTTTTCAAGCTATAGAAATGCATTTATTAATGTAATTTATTAATGCCACATTTATTCTATTACACACACCTCAAAGGTGTAAAATTCAGAAATCGATCTGCCATTTCCTGGTTGCTAAAATTCTAATAGTTCGCCTAATTTCAGTTTGTTACAAAACAAGCAATGTACAGTGTAGAGAATCATTGCACCATCTAAACCACTGTGAAATATATTTTCAATAACCAAAAATATGTCATTTTCAGCTGTTTGAAGCTGGTGTACAAAACCGAAAGTAAAAGAACGGAAAGCATAGAAATAGTGCACATAGAACAGATCTACCGCTTCTTAGCTCCTCGTGGCAACAAGCAGAACAGAGCACTTACAAGCAAACAAATCTAATTTGTATTTACAGTAATAACTCTAAGGATTGCCACAACAAGGATTACCACACTACATCAGATCTTCACTGACAAATTGTGGGTTACTGTATGTGTGATAGGTAAGAGAGTTTGCATTCCATTCCTAACATCAATATGCCGCCGCCCAACACTCGTAACAAAAATCTGGGGAGGACTATGTTTCTGCTGAACATTTACGAGAGACCCTTGCCCAACAAAGGACTTTCTATGACGAAATGCTAAACAGACGGCCAACTTCCGATCTTTTATACAGATTGTTTTAGATTCTGCAAACAACCGGATTGATGCGCTAGTCAGAGAAGTACAAGACCTAAAGACCAGTTTGCAATATTCCCAAAAAGACATTGATGAGATAAAAAAAACTGGAAAATATATAAATTACTTTGAAACTCAAGTTCACAGTCTTATCTCGACATCCAAGGTGGTCCCCGAACTGTTTGATTGCCTTGAGAAACTGGATTCCATGGAGAATCAAAGCAGGCGCAACAACATTGTAATTGAGGGAATCACGTCTGATCATGGGGCTGAAACATGGCTGACACCAAGCGCAAAGTGCGCAAGTTGTTTACAAGCAATCTGAAGCTGGACTCAAAACGATTGAAATCGAACGTGCACACAGGAATGGAAAATTCAGACGGGATGCTGAAAGAGCACGGTCAGTGGTGGTCAAACTGCTGAGGTTCAAGGACAAGCAGCTAATCCTCTCCAAGGCCAGAACATTCCTGAAGAACACATCTGTATACATCAATGAGGACTTCTCCGACAGGCTGCGTAAGAAGCGAATGAAACTGCTCCCAGCTATGAGGCAGGCCAGGGCACGGGGTGAATACGCTGTCATCAGCTATGATCACATTGTAGTGAGGCCCAGGAATGATGAGGAATCACAGAGAGTGGAGAGATCATGAGTCCATCTCAACGGTGATCATAAACGCATGACTCTGTATTTTGACGGTCTATCTCATTCTCAGTGATTGTATCAGTCACTTCGTTTCATCATGACTGATATCTACAGCATGAACTCTTTATCATGTCTGAGAAATTGCTGCTAATTTATTCCCAATAATATGACTGATAATTCATGTTTATGCAATCTATGTGTATTGAACCATTTTCCATTTAATCATCTCAGTGATGAAGAGCTTGGTATACCACTGTCTGAAACATCTAGCTGGAATATAATATCTAATGCTACACGTTCCATTAACCAATTTGAGATTGATTTGATAAGAGAAAATGACTCCCATAGTAATGCTTTTCTATCTGGAAGTGATCCTGACATAAATTGCTTTTCCGAAATAAAGCAAAGTATTTTGTCTAACTGTAAGTATTATCTTTAGACATACTGCCTTATGTCTTTTGCATATAAATGCTTGTAGTTTGCCTAAAAATGTTGATAACCTTATCCTTGGATTATCTACCATTAATTACAGTTTTCTATTCTTGGATGCATAAAGATAATGTAGAGCTTTACCATATTGAAAACTATATCATGTCTACAGGTGTAGAGACGGCCGAACCGGTGGAGGAGTCTCTTTGTACAGTAATGAGAACATAGAATATTCTCAAAGAACTGACATTGAAGATAGTTTTTTGTTGTCTGGAGAATCTCTGTTTGTGGAAACCAGTGATAATATAATAATTGGGTGTATTTACAGACCTCCTAACTATGACAGAAAATAATTCAACCTCCGCTTGGCAGACGCATTTGCTATAGTAACCAGGGAGGGAAATAACTGTTATATTATGGGAGTATTAATATATCATATATCAATATTAATATCATAAACTCTGTCAATCATGATCTTACTAAAGTATTTTTGGATACCATGTATTCACTATGTTTTTATCCTGTGATTTTCAAACCAAGTTTCTTGGAATGAGACTTTAGAGGCTGATGATCCTCAGCACGCCTATACCCAGTTTTTGAATTAAATATCCAGATCTTACAATCTTGCTTTCCCTAAAAAAAGAACAATTACTAAAGTACAGCCTAAAATAAGAAAAACCTGGCTTGCCAATGGTATTATTAAATCCCTTTCTTTTAAGAACAAATTATACAAAAAGTATATATTTAAAACCCTATTCCATACAACCATATGAGATTCAAAACATATAGAAACAAACTCAGTCAAATTATTAAAACAACCAAAAAAGTATACTGTGACAGTGAACTCTCAAAGCATAAGAACAAAATGAGAGCACTATGGGGCACTATCAATGAACTCCTCAATAAAAGGATGAAACCCAAATCCCTCCCCAATGAATTCCTTGTTGACGGATCACTTACTTCTGATCCAAAACAGATAGCGCACAAGTTTTTCACAGCAATTGGGCCTACTTTAGCAGACAAAATTCCAATTTATGAATCTGTTCCAATCTAGCAAGTGTCAATTTACCCCTGTGTCCTATAATGAGGTATGTGACCTCTTATTATCTCTGAAAAACACTGCCTCTGGTCAAGACAGATTGGATGCTAAGCTGGCTAAATAAGTTTTTTTCTTTTTCTTTATCACACCTCCTGCCAATATTTTCAATCTATCATTTGTAAGGGCATTGTGCCCTATGAACTGAAAATTGCCAGAATTTTTCCAATTCATAAAGCTGATGATCCGGCAAACTTTACAAATTTAGAGAAGCTTGCATTTAACAGATTAATCAAATGTTTTTATAACTTTTTTGTGATATCCAATTGGTAGCTACAGTCTTGTCGCATCGCTGCAACTCCTTCGGGAGAGGTGAAGGTCGAGAGCCATGCATCTTCCGAAACACGACGCTGCCAAGCCGCACTGCTCACTTAACATGGAAGCCAGCCGCACCAATGTGTCGGAGGAAACACCGTACAACTGGTGACCAAAGTCAGTGTCCATGCACCCTGCCCGCCACAAGGAGTCGCTAGAATGCAATGGGACAAGGACATCCCGGCCGGCCAAACCCTCCCCTAACCCGGACGACGCTGGGCCAATTGTGCGCCGCCTCATGGGTCTCCCGGTCGCGGCCGGCTGCGACACAGCCCGGGATCGAACCCGGGTCTGTAGTGACACCTCATGCATTGAGATGCAGTGCACTCGGGAGGCCCTGATTAATCAAATATCTTAACAAGGAAAGTCTGTTATGCAAACATAAGTATGGCTTCTCACTCTACCTACATGGCTGTTACTTACCTAACTGACAAAATACAAAAGGCAAATGATCACATTAGGTATCATACATTAGGTACTTTTTTGGATCTCTCAAAAGCATTTGATACTGTTGATCATAATATTTTATTACAAAAACTTGGACGTGACTGAAGAATCTCTGCTTTGGTTCTTATCTAAAGGATAGAAAGCAGTATGTGACTTTCAAAGGAGTACCGCGCATTTGGAAAGTATTCAGACCCCTTGACTTTTTCCACATTGTTACGTTACAGCCTTATTCTAAAATTTATTAAATGAATTATTTTCATAAATCTACACACAATGCCCCATAATGACAAAGCAAAAACAGGTTTAAAAAACAGAAACACCTTATTTACATAAGTATTCAGACCATTTGCTATGAGACTCGAAATTGAGCTCAGGTGCATCCTGTTTCCATTGATCATCCTTGAGATGTTTCTACAACTTGATTGGAGTCCACCTGTGGTAAATGCAATTGATTGCACATGATTTGGAAAGGCACACACCTGTCTATATAAGGTCCCACAGTTGACAGTGCATGTCAGAGCAAAAACCAAGCCATGAGGTCGAAGGAATTGTCCGTAGAGCTCCGAGACAGGATTGTGTCGAGGCACAGATCTGGGGAAGGGTACCAAAACATTTCTGCAGCATTGAAGGTCCCCAAGAACACAGTGGCCTCCATCATTCTTAAATGGAAGAAATTTGGAACCACCATGACTCTTCCTAGAGCTGGTCGCCCGGCCAAACTGAGCAATCGGGGGAGAAGGGCCTTGGTCAGGGAGGTGACCAAGAACCCGATGGTCACTCTGACAGAGCTCCAGAGTTCCTCTGTGGAGATGGGAGAATCTTCCAGAAGGACAACCATCTCTGCAGCACTCCACCAATCAGGCCTTTATGGTAGAGTGGCCAGACTGAAGCCACTCCTCAGTAAAAGGCACATGACAGCCCGCTTGGAGTTTGCCAAAGGGACTCTCAGACCATGAGAAACAAAATTCTCTAGTCTGATGAAACCAACATTGAACTCTTTGGCCTGAATGCCAAGCGTCACGTCTGGAGGAAACCTGGCACCATCCCTATGGTGAAGTATGGTGGTGGCAGCATCATGCTGTGGGGATGTTTTTCAGCGGCAGGGACTTGGAGACTAGTCAAGATCGAGGGAAAGATGAATGGAGCAAAGTACAGAGAGATCCTTGATGAAAACCTGCTCCAGAGCGCTCAGGACCTCAGACTGGGGTGAAGGTTCACCTTCCAACAGGACAACGACCCTAAGCACACAGCCAAGACAATGCAGGAGTGCCATTGGGACAAGTCTCTGAATGTCCTTGAGTGGCCCGCCAGAGCCCGGACTTGAACCCGATCGAACATCTCTGGAGAGACCTGGAAATAGCTCTGCAGCGACGCTCCCCATCCAACCTGACAGAGCTTGAGAGGATCTGCAGAGAAGAATGGGAGAAACTCCCCAAATACAGGTGTACCAAGAAGACTTGAGGCTGTAATCGCTGACATAGGTGCTTCAACAAAGTACTGAGTAAAGGGTCTGAATACTTATGTAAATTTGATATTTCAGTTGTTTTTTTATACATTTGCTAAAAAAATTAAAATAAAATGAGGACTCCTGAATATCTATAACATTTATTATTTTCAAGTTGCTCAATTTGTTTAATGCACTTTAAATCACTTATTACACTCTTTCTTCAAAAACAATTTTACAGCCACATATGAATTCCATAACTACTCAACAAGAAACAGACAACAGCTACGTCACCCATATTCAGGAACAACCAATTCTCAATTCTGAATTACCTACAGAGGCCCTATGATCTGGAACTCATTCCCATCTGATTTTGCCAAGCTATCCCTGTCGTTGTTTTAAAAAATAAATAAGAGGCACCTACTGTCCATCACAGTTCTACACCCCCAGTAGCTTGACTTTCTTCTTAGATTTTCTCTACAAGCCCTTTTGGGCTTTTTTTCCCCTCCTGCACATACTGTTGTTGTTGTTTTTTACTGTTACAAACTGTCTTTCTATTTGTGCAAATAAACCATACTTGCTTTCAATGAGAATTGACAGATCTATAACTCACATTCCTATGTGAATTTGGTCAGGTCACCCCAAAAGTTACAGATTGCAGCTTTAATGCATACTTTTAAATTACATTATGTGAGCTAAATATAAACATTTGCAAATGTTAAATATATAAATACATTTTCCTTATTTTTTGAAAGTTCTAATGTTACTGTCCCCACTACAACAACTAAAAATTGGCCTTGAAACATGTAATTGAAATACTAATTTATTTTTACCAATGTAAGGTGTCATGTACACAATGGACATCACAGCTGCCTAATACAGTCTATGTACCTTAAGCTGTAACAACTTACCCCCCTACCGATGACACTAGTCACTCCAATGACACTCCAATACACACTTTCCACGCCAGGGCTCAGTCATTAAATTATTGAATTATTGGAGAAATATTATACTGCTTGTTAGCTCGAAAATATCAATATATTTTATTGGCCTATTCTAGGCTGTGTCTATGTGAAATAAAAGAGGCATCGTCGGCCATGTTGAGAAACCAATGTACATCTAGAGATTCCAGACGTCGGTTTGGAAGCAGTTAGAGATGGGTGCTTCCCAAATGGCACCATATTCAGTACATAGTGCACTTCTTTTGACCAGAGCCATATGGGCCCTGATCAAAAGTAGTACACTGCATAGGGAATAGAGTGCCATTTGGGATGTATCCATGGAAAACAAGCCTTTCTTTGAGGAAGGTTTAATTAGATATGTTCATAGCTTGGCCCTGGTCTTTATGATTGGGGCATTGAAAGCCTTTTTGTTTGGCTAATGAAACACTTTAGGGTATGCTCCTGGATCGAACAAGAGAGGGGATTGCCATCATAATAACAATAACAAGTATGTATGTATGTACTGTGGGGGAAAAAAGTATTTAGTCAGCCACCAATTGTGCAAGTTCTCCCACTTAAAAAGATGAGAGAGGCCTGTAATTTTCATCATAGGTACACGTCAACTATGACAGACAAAATGAGAAAAAAAAATCCAGAAAATCACTTTGTAGGATTTTTAATGAATTTATTAGCAAATTATGGTGGAAAATAAGTATTTGGTCAATAACAAAAGTTTCTCAATACTTTGTTATATACCCTTTGTTGGCAATGACACAGGTCAAACATTTTCTGTAAGTCTTCACAAGGTTTTCACACACTGTTGCTGGTATTTTGGCCCATTCCTCCATGCAGATCTCCTCTAGAGCAGTGATGTTTTGGGGCTGTCGCTGGGCAACACGGACTTTCAACTCCCTCCAAAGATTTTCTATGGGGTTGAGATCTGGAGACTGGCTAGGCCACTCCAGGACCTTGAAATGCTTCTTACGAAGCCACTCCTTCGTTGCCCGGGCGGTGTGTTTGGGATCATTGTCATGCTGAAAGACCCAGCCACGTTTCATCTTCAATGCCCTTGCTGATGGAAGGAGGTTTTCACTCAAAATCTCACGATACATGGCCCCATTCATTCTTTCCTTTACACGGATCAGTCGTCCTGGTCCCTTTGCAGAAAAACAGCCCCAAAGCATGATGTTTCCACCCCCATGCTTCACAGTAGGTATGGTGTTCTTTGGATGCAACTCAGCATTCTTTGTCCTCCAAACACGACGAGTTGAGTTTTTACCAAAAAGTTATATTTTGGTTTCATCTGACCATATGACATTCTCCCAATCCTCTTCTGGATCATCCAAATGCACTCTAGCAAACTTCAGACGGGCCTGGACATGTACTGGCTTAAGCAGGGGGACACGTCTGGCACTGCAGGATTTGAGTCCCTGGCGGCGTAGTGTGTTACTGATGGTAGGCTTTGTTACTTTGGTCCCAGCTCTCTGCAGGTCATTCACTAGGTCCCCCCGTGTGGTTCTGGGATTTTTGCTCACCGTTCTTGTGATCATTTTGACCCCACGGGGTGAGATCTTGCGTGGAGCCCCAGATCGAGGGAGATTATCAGTGGTCTTGAATGTCTTCCATTTCCTAATAATTGCTCCCACAGTTGATTTCTTCAAACCAAGCTGCTTACCTATTGCAGATTCAGTCTTCCCAGCCTGGTGCAGGTCTACAATTTTGTTTCTGGTGTCCTTTGACAGCTCTTTGGTCTTGGCCATAGTGGAGTTTGGAGTGTGACTGTTTGAGGTTGTGGACAGGTGTCTTTTATACTGATAACAAGTTCAAACAGGTGCCATTAATACAGGTAACGAGTGGAGGACAGAGGAGCCTCTTAAAGAAGAAGTTAAAGGTATGTGAGAGCCAGATATCTTGCTTGTTTGTAGGAGACCAAATACTTATTTTCCACCATAATTTGCAAATCAATTCATTAAAAATCCTACAATGTGATTCTCT
Organism: Coregonus clupeaformis; assembly: GCF_020615455.1. Classification (NCBI taxonomy): domain Eukaryota; kingdom Metazoa; phylum Chordata; class Actinopteri; order Salmoniformes; family Salmonidae; genus Coregonus; species Coregonus clupeaformis. Next base: position 34,435,455 of record NC_059192.1, on the reverse strand, counting down.
GGAGAAAAAAAAATCTCAATTTGTCTGCCATAGTTGACGTGTACCTATGATGAAAATTACAGGCCTCTCTCATCTTTTTAAGTGGGAGAACTTGCACAATTGGTGGCTGACTAAATACTTTTTTCCCCCACTGTATGTATGTACAGTGGGGAGAACAAGTATTTGATACACTGCCGATTTTGCAGGTTTTCCTACTTACAAAGCATGTAGAGGTCTATAATTTTTATCATAGGTACACTTCAACTATGAGAGACGGAATCTTAATATTTGGTACAGAAACCTTTGTTTGCAATTACAGAGATCATACGTTTCCTGTAGGTCTTGACCAGGTTTGCATACACTGCAGCAGGGATTTTGGCCCACTCCTCCATACAGACCTTCTCCAGATCCTTCAGGTTTCGGGGCTGTCGCTGGGCAATACGGACTTTCAGCTCCCTCCAAAGATTTTCTATTGGGTTCAGGTCTCGAGACTGGCTAGGCCACTCCAGGACCTTGAGATGCTTCTTACGGAGCCACTCCTTAGTTGCCCTGGCTGTGTGTTTCGGGTCGTTGTCATGCTGGAAGACCCAGCCACGACCCATCTTCAATGCTCTTACTGAGGGAAGGAGGTTGTTGGCCAAGATCTCGTGATACATGGCCTCATCCATCCTCCACTCAATACGGTGCATTCGTCCTGCCCCCTTTGCAGAAAAGCATCCCCAAAGAATGATGTTTCCACCTCCATGCTTCACGGTTGGGATGGTGTTCTTGGGGTTGTACTCGTCCTTCTTCTTCCTCCAAACACGGCGAGTGGAGTTTAGACCAAAAAGCTCTTTTTTTGTCTCATCAGACCACATGACCTTCTCCCATTCCTCCTCTGGATCTTCCAGATGGTCATTGGCAAACTTCAGACAGGCCTGGACATGCGCTGGCTTGAGCAGGGGGACCTTGCGTGCGCTGCAGGATTTTAATCCATGAAGGCGTAGTGTGTTACTAATGGTCCCAGCTCTCTTCAGGTCATTGGCCAGGTCCTGCCGTGTAGTTTTGAGATGATCCCTCACCTTCCTCATGATCATTGATGCCCCACGAGGTGAGATATTGCATGGAGCCCCAGACCGAGGGTGATTGACCGTCATCTTGAACTTCTTCCATTTGCTAATAATTGCGCCAACAGTTGTTGCCTTCTCACCAGTTGCTTGCCTATTGTCCTGTACCCATCCCAGCCTTGTGCAGGTCTACAATTTTATCCCTGATGTCCTTACACAGCTCTCTGGTCTTGGCCATTGTGGAGAGGTTGGAGTCTGTTTGATTGAGTGTGTGGACAGGTGTCTTTTATACAGGTAACGAGTTCAAACAGGTGCAGTTAATACAGGCAATGAGTGGAGAACAGGAGGGCTTCTTAAAGAAAAACTAACAGGTCTGTGAGAGCTGGAATTCTTACTGGTTGGTAGGTGATCAAATACTTATGTCATGCAATAAAATGCAAATTAATTACTTACAAATCATACAATGTGATTTTCTGGATTTTTGTCTAGATTCCGTCTCTCACAGTTGAAATGTACCTATGATAAAAATTACAGACCTCTACATGCTTTGTAAGTAGGAAAACCTGCAAAATCGGCAGTGTATCAAATACTTGTTCTCCCCACTGTATGTGCGTGTGTGTGTGTGTGTGTGTGTGTGTGTGTGTATTGTATCAGAGCTCAGTTGGCAGACATGAGGTAGGGCTGAGATTGAGATAAAACAAAGCAACAGCTTCTTAAGCAATAATTCAGATAGTATTCACACCCCTTGCCTTTTTATACATTTATTTACAGCCTGAATTTAAAATGGATTACATTCAGATTTCTTTGTCACTAGCCTACACACAGGAAAATTACAATTGGCTCAGAACAGGGCAGCACGGCTGGCCCGTAAATGTACACGGAGAGCTAGCATTAATAATATGCATGTCAATCTCTCATGGCTCAAAGTGGAGGAGAGATTGACTTCATCACTACTTGTTTTTGTAAGAAGTGTTGACAAGCTGAATGCACAGAGCTGTCTGTGCAAACTACTAGCACACAGCTCGGACAACTATGTATACCCCACAAGACATGCCACCAGATGTCTCTTCATAATCCCTAAGTCCAGAACAGGCGCACAGTACTACATAGAGCCATGACTACATGGAACTCTATTCCACATCAGATACAAATACACCTTATGGAACAGCGGTGACTGTGAAGAGGCACACACACAGGTACAGACACACGCATACGCACACACATGCTAGCACACACAATCTACATACACTTACATTGTTGTATGGCGGTATTATACGTTTTGTATTGTAGCTATATAGTGGTGTAATAATGTTACATGATGTACTGTTTTATCTTTAGTTTTATGTGGGATGTAAGTGCCTTAATGTGTTTGGACCCCAGGAAGAATGAGGATCCCTAATAAATATAAATACAAATACACAATACCCCATAATCTCAAAGTGGAATTGTGTTTTTATAAATTTTTCCAAATTAATTACAAATAAAAATATGAAATGTCAAGTATTCAACCCCTTTGTTATGGCAAGCCTAAATAAGTTTGGGAGTAAAAATTTGCTTAACAAGTCACATAATAAGTTGCATGGACTCTGTGTGCAATAATAGTTTTTAACATTATTTTTGAATGAGTACCTCATCTCTGTACCCCACATATACACGTATCTGTTAGGTCCCTCTGTTGAGCAGTGAATTTCAAACACAGGTACAACAACAAAGACCAGGGAGGTTTTCCAATGCCTCGCAAAGAAGGGCAAAAAAAAGCAGACATTGAATATCTCTTTGAGCATGGTGAAGTTATTAATTACACTTTGGATGATGTATCAATACACCCAGTCACTACTAAGATACAGGCATTTTTCCTTACTCAGTTGACGGAGAGCTCAAGGATTTCACCATGAGGCCAATGGTGACTTTAAAATAGTGTGAGGTTAATGGCTGTGATATGAGAAAACTGAGGATGGATCAACAATGTTGTAGTTACTCCACAATACTAACCTAATTGACAGAGTGAAAAGAAGGAAACCTGTACAGAATAAACAATATTCCAAAACATGCATCCTGTTTGCAATATGGCACTAAAGTAAAACTGCAAAACTTGTGCCAATGACATTAACTTTATGTCCTGAATACAAAGCTTTATGTTTGGGGCATATCCGACAATTTTCAAGCATGGTGGTGGCTGCATCATGTTATGGGTATGCTTGTCATCGGCAAAGACTAGGGAGTTTTTTAGGATAAAAAGAAACGGAATAGAGCTAAGCACAAGCAAAATCCTAGAGGAAAACCTGGTTCAGTCTACTTTCCAACAGACACTGGGAGAACAACTCACCTTGCAGAAGGACAATAACTTAAAACACAAGGCCAAATATACACTAGAGTTGCTTACCAAGATGACATTGAATGTTCCTGAGTGGCCTAGTTACAGTTTTGACATAAATTGGCTTGAAAATATATGTCGGAGATAACGTCTGGATGGTTTTTACAGTGGGGATCAAGTTTATAAGTTGCATGGTTGGGCAGATAAGACAGTGGATCTGTAAAAGTAGTAGTAGTAGTAGTCCGTTGCTAGGTAATGACGTAAACAATGGCACTTTTTATGAATGTGGCCATGTGTATGTTGTCTAGTATATCATGGGCAGAATTCCAAACCACCCGTTGTATAATTTTTCTTTAAACCCGCATCTCTGTCTTGTTAACGGTGTAGGTAGAAGTCTTTTTGAAACCACTGATGACAACCAGGCACGTGCACAGATAGGGCTTTGCCCTTCCAGTTTCCAAAGTGTCGTTTTGGGTGGTGGTATAATTTCCCCCCCAAATGAATGTTTTGTTATTGTTGTTCGGAACCCACTGCCCCGCTAGTGTCTTGACTGTCAAGTTCACCACCCCGCACCCAGTCCGTTGGTTGCGCCTGTTGATCTGCCTCATATGGAAATCACGCACGCCCGGTTGTGCCTGTTGCCCAGTCTGCCCTGTAGAGATTGTGCGCACCCGGTATCCAAACATGCATGGCTTGAGAGATGAGGTCACCGGTCGAGTGTGTGTAGCTAGCTACCTAGTTTAAATATCAACAGTACTGCCACAGCAGCATAACATTTGATTAATACTTGATAACACTTGATTTAGCCTACATCATTATCAATATTGGGTCTGGTTGGGCTGATACATGCAGCAGAGAGAGGGAGAAAGACAGAGAGAGGAGCGGCTGCATCAACGACCCTTCGACCCAACTCAATCCCTTCTTCAGTCAGGAGTTGCACATGTGTGTCAGGGCAGAAACAACACAGGTAGTCTACACTCTACATTGTAAAAAAAAAAAAAATCCTGTTGTTTTTACGGTAATTTACTGGCTGCCAGTTACCTGTAAGTTCCTGTAAAAAAAGGGACAGTATGTTACCGTGAAGTCCAAATAAACGTTGATTTAACAGTACATTACGGTAACATACTGTACTTGTATCCACACAAGCCTCTAGTCAGTGTCACGATCGTCTAAGGAGGAGGACCAATGCGCAGCGTTGAAGGTGAACATATTTATATTTATTCGAGTATGATCACACGATCAAAAACAACAGACGAAAACGTGATGTCTACGGTTGAACACAAACCAAATAAGAACAAGAAACCACAAACACAAAGGGAAAGATAGACAGTTTAAATATGGCTCCCAATCAGAGACAACCAGCTGACACTCGTTGCCTCTGATTGGGAGTCACTCAGGCCAACATAGAAATACAAACTAGAACATAAACAAATGAACACTCACACCCTGGCTCAACATACTAGAGTCCCCAGAGCCAGGGCGTGACAGTCAGCCAGCCATATATTATGAGTTAGAATATTATGAATATTATATTATGAAGTAATTATTTGATACAAGCATTGAAGATAAATCACAATCAGTAAAAACAAATAGAAGTAGCTAACTAGCAGATTTACATTAATCATCAACATCAATGATAAGCTGATAGCCCACACTCTTTTCCTGCTGTCAATCCTGTGTTTAGGAGGCACTGTAACTATCTTGCTTACAATTTGTGATGATGAGTGAGTGTGTTGTTGCAGAAATAAATATGCCTCTGCTACAGGCATTTAGTATGTTATGAATTTTGTGTTATTAACTATGAAAGCCCCTGCCCCCTGAAAGGTCTGTGCACGGTCCTGATGACAACACACCATACACATGTAGTTCTAGTATAGTGAGGAATAATACTGGTGTTCAACTGGTGCTGTGTGACCTTCATACCTCTACTACCAAGCTAAACAAAAACACTAGCAACCCACTGGGTACACCACGTCATTTCAACGTGGGTCATTTTTGGTTGAGACGTTGATCAGTGAGATTTCAATCTTTATTCATCCACTCAAAAAGACGGCAAGAAGTTTGGTTGTGCTTTTAGATGGTTGAAAGCATAGGGATAACACATTGGGAATTCAACAAATTCCAATGGAAAATCATCTAAACGGGTTATCATTGCACTTTCAACCATTTACAGTACCTTCAAAAAGTATTTACACCTTTTGCCAGATTTTGTTGTGTTAACAAGTGAGATTAAAATGGATTTAATTGTCATTTTCTGTCAACAATCTACACAAAATACTCTGTCAAAGTGAAAGAAAAATTCTAACAGTTGTAAAAAAAAAATTTTTTTTAACACTAATATATCTTGATTAGATAAGTATTCAACCCCCTGAGTCAATAATAATATAATATGCCATTTAGCAGGCAAAGAACAGTGCGTGCTTGTGGTGGTCCGGGATGAACCCACTAGGCGTTAAGCGCCGTGCTCTACCAGCTGAGCTACAATACATGTTAGAATAATGTTTGGCAGTGATTACAGCAGTGAGTGTTTCCGGGTAAGTCTCTAAGAGCTTTGCACACCTGGATTGTGCAACATTTGCCCATTATTCTTTTAAGAATTCTTCAAGCTCTGTCAAATTGGTTGTTGATCATTGCTAGACAACCATTTTCCGGTCTTGCTATTGATTTTCAAGCAGATTTAAGTTAAAACTGTAACTCGGCCACTGAGGAACTTTCACTGTCGTCTTGGTAAGCAACTCCAGTGTAGATTTGGCCTTGTGTTTGAGGTTATTGTCCTGCTGAATTGCGAATTCATCTCCCAGTGTCCGGTGGAAAGCAGACTAAACCAAGTTTTCCTCTAGGATTTTGCCTGAGCTTAGCTCCATTCCATTTTTATCCTGAAAAACTCTCCAGTCCTTAACGATTACAAGCATACCCATAACATTATATAACCATCACTATGCTTGAAAATATGGAGAGTGGTACTCAGTAATATGTTGTACTGGATTTTCCCCAAACATAACACTTTTTATTCAGGACAAAAAGTGAATTGCTTTACCACATTCTTTACAGTATTACTTTAGTGCCTTGTACATCACTGGGGCCAAACTCCCTGCCATCAAGGACCTCTATATCAGCTGGTGTCAGAGGAAGGCCCGAAAAATTGCCAAAGACTCCAGCCACACAAGCCATAGACTGTTCACTCTGCTACCATCCGGCAAACGGTACCAGAGTATCGGCTCTCGGACCAAAAGGCTCCGAGACAGCTTCTACCCCCAAGCCATAAGACTGCTAAATAGTCAGAGTGCTAAATAGTCAATTAATGGTACACAAACTATCTGCACTGACTCTATCTTGCACTGACCCAACGTACACTCACTAGACTATACACACCATATACAGTGGCTTGCGAAAGTATTCACCCCCCTTGGCATTTTTACTATTTTGTTGCCTTACAACCTGGAATTAAAATGGATTTTTGGGGGGTTTGTATCATTTGATTTACACAACATGCCTACCACTTTGAAGATGCAAAATATGTTTTATTGTTAAACAAACAAGAAATAAGACAAAAAAACAGAAAACTTGAGCGTGCATAACTATTCACCCCCCCAAAGTCAATACTTTGTAAAGCCACCTTTTGCTGCAATTACAGCAGCAAGTCTCTTGGGGTATGTCTCTATAAGCTTGGCACATTTAGCCACTGGGATTTTTGGCCACTCTTCAAGGCAAAACTGCTCCAGCTCCTTCAAGTTGGATGGGTTCCGCTGGTGTACAGCAATCTTTAAGTCATACCACAGATTCTCAATTGGATTGAGGTCTGGGCTTTGACTAGGCCATTCCAAGACATTTAAATGTTTCCCCTTAAACACTCGAGTGTTGCTTTAGCAGTTTGCTAAGGGTCATTGTCCTGCTGGAAGGTGAACCTCCATCCCAGTCTCAAATCTCTGGAAGACTGAAACAGGTTTCCCTCAAGAATTTCCCTGTATTTAGCGCCATCCATCATTCCTTCAACCAGTTTCCCAGTCCCTGCCGATGAAAGGGATGGTGTTCTTGGGGTGATGAGAGGTGTTGGGTTTGCGCCAGACATAACGTTTTTCTTGATGGACAAAAAGCTCAATTTTGGTCTCATCTGACCAGAGTACCTTCTTCCATATGTTTGGGGAGTCTCCCACATGCCTTTTGGCGAACACCAAACGTGTTTGCTTATTTTTTTCTTTAAGCAATGGCTTTTTTCTGGCCACTCTTCCGTAAAGCCCAGCTCTGTGGAGTGTACGGCTTAAAGTGGTCCTATGGAGCTCTCCAAGGATGTCAGGGACAAGATTGTAGACCTACACAAGGCTGGAATGGGCTACAAGACCATTGCCAAGCAGCTTGGTGAGAAGGTGACAACAGTTGGTGCGATTATTCGCAAATGGAAGAAACACAAAATAACTGTCAATCTCCCTAGTCCTGGGGCTCCATGCAATATCTCACCTCGTGGAGTTGCAATGATCATGAGAACGGTGAGGAATCAGCCCAGAACTACACGGGAGGATCTTGTCAAGGATCTCAAGGCAGCTGGGACCATAGTCACCAAGAAAACATTTGGTAACACACTACGCCGTGAAGGACTGAAATCCTGCATTGCCCGCAAGGTCCCCCTGCTCAAGAAAGCACATATACAGGGCCGTCTGAAGTTTGCCAATGAACATCTGAATGATTCAGAGGAGAACTGGGTGAAAGTGTTGTGGTCAGATGAGACCAAAATCGAGCTCTTTGGCATCAACTCAACTCGCCGTGTTTGGAGGAGGAGGAATGCTGCCTATGACCCCAAGAACACCATCCCCACCGTCAAACATGGAAGTGGAAACATTATGCTTTGGGGGTGTTTTTCTGCTAAGGGGACAGGACAACTTCACCGCATCAAAGGGACAATGGACGGGGCCATGTACCATCAAATCTTGGGTGAGAACCTCCTTCCATCAGCCAGGGCATTGAAAATGGTTCGTGGATGGGTATTCCAGCATGACAATGACCCAAAATACACGGCCAAGGCAACAAAGGAGTGGCTCAAGAAGAAGCACTTTAAGGTCCCGGAGTGGCCTAGCCAGTCTCCAGACCTTAATCCCATAGAAAATCTGTGGAGGGAGCTGAAGGTTCGAGTTGTCAAACGTCAGCCTCGAAACCTTAATGACTTGGAGAAGATCTGCAAAGATGAGTGGGACAAAATCCCTCCTGAGATGTGTGCAAACCTGGTGGCCAACTACAAGAAACGTCTGACCTCTGTGATTGCCAACAAGGGTTTTGCCACCAAGTACTAAATCATGTTTTGCAGAGGAGTCAAATACTTATTTCCCTCATTAAAATGCAAATCAATTTATAACAATTTTGACATGCGTTTTTCCAGATTTTTGTTGTTGTTATTCTGTCTCTCACTGTTCAAATAAACCTACCATTAAAATTATAGACTGATCATGTCTTTGTCAGTGGGCAAACGTACAAAATCAGCAGGGGATCAAATACTTTTTTCCCTCACTGTATATACATACATCCATACACACATATATCCTTTTTTAAATTAATAGGCTATTTACCGCATTGCAAAAGTATATTGAATTGTGTTTGGATGTCAAAGCAACCAAATATCAACATCTGGAACATCTGACGTTACTTCCAGTTTATCTACAAATTAATAATTGAAATGTTGGTTTAATGTCTCCATCTGAACCAAAAATAAAAGTTAAAGAACTTTAAATAAAGTTTGGTTTGATTTAGTCCTATTCTTTAACTTAGAATTGTGGTTGAAATGGAGACGTGAATCCAACGTATTCATTATTAATATGAAGATTCAATTTGACATCAACCAAAGCTTGAAACCCTAGCCCTAAATGTATTGTCTATTTTTAGTTGAACCCTGGGTTGAATTGAAACAATAGTTGTTGATGACTTCGCAAATGCTATATAGGCTTAAACAGTATAATTGATGATATATGACTCATAGAGTATGTTTACATTTTATTTGCTCTGTTAAACCTATCCTTTGGAATGACTTTGATAGCAACAGTTAATCTATTTAGTTATTCATAGATTGCTCAATAATCATTCTCAGGATAGCACAGTGGTAATAATCGGTGGCAAATATCAAAGCTAAGTAGGACTTGGCTTAGTTCAAACTCTGGATGGGAGACCAAATGTATAGCTGTAGAATGATTAACTCTCTAGGAGGTGCTGCCCATCTTATTGTTTTGTTTTCTGATGGTGGATATAACGTTGAAGATCTGACGTTGTTTCAAATGTACAAATTCAACATATTTTATACAAGGTGTGTCTATGTTGAAAATTGGTTACCATAATGACATAATTCTGTGGTTGTAATTTCACCCTCAAACAACTGTTTTGTATTAATTTTTGTTATGCCTTTTTGCAAATCCAATGTATTTTCCACATAGATTCCATGTCACAATACGTTGAAAAATGGTGGAAACAACGTTGATTCAACCAGTTTGTGCCCAGTGGGAACTCTGTTAATTCAACGTTTAGTTTTGAATGGAAGCTAGTTCCTTAAACCTTGACTATCCAATTACAATCGGTCACCAGTAACAGGCTCTTACCTACAGCTCCGAGCGAAGTCAAACTGCACTGATAATGATACGCTTTGTGAAAGGAGTATAGATGAGCTGAACAATCAGTGCATTAGCAGAGCGCCTACAGTCGTGAACACGGACGCTTCGGAAAAATCATAACACTTTATTGCTGCCATGGAAACAGAAGAACAGAGAGGGAAAGTGACATTAGTTTTGTCGCAGCGACTGGGAGTGTGCTCTATGACAACGATGTCGGTGTGTGTGTGACTGAAGCGAATGAAGTGTGTGAGAGAGAGGAGGTGAACGGTTTGTCCGTATCACTACACAAACCATTGAGTTTATCTCAACGAAAGCACTCTTTGTACTACGAGAGAGAAAAGAGCCTTTGTGTGTGTGTGTGTTCTTTGTGAATGTGTGCGTAAGACATTCTGATACATTCTACTCCGCCATATCTGGTTGGTATCTACACATTTTAGGCACTCAAGGGACTGTCCTGGAAGCCCTGGTACAGGGGGAAACTAACCAATGAGCCTTAGTTTGTGTCAGGGGGCATACAGTACAGAACCAATAAAATCACAGAAACAAATTCTCAACGTCAGTTTGATTAATTGGAGAACAGGTAGACTAGATCTAGGACATCCCTCGGCACACTCACACACTCATACACACACACACAGTAAGGCTGGGTTCGAAGGTCATTCCAAGGGGATTACATCATCACAGGTTGCCCACATTCTGGGTGATGTCATGAGGAACAGCTGCAGGAAGAGTAGAAAGTAAAGTCTGCATGGTGGTGGGAGGAGGGACTGCAGGAACCAGATAGTCCCCGCTGGCAATGTGCCCCTCTGTTGATAACTCTATCACCACCACATGCAGGCACACGCAAAAACACACACTTGTTCTCAACTCCCTACTACAGGAGTTTCCTAAAGGACAAACACTGTGCCGACAATCAAAAGCAAAGGGTGGTCGTCCTATTACCTCTAACCAGAACACTGGCTGTCATTTTCTGTTAATGACAGAAAATTTTAATCTTTGCAGTGTTTTTTTCTCAAATCAGCCCTATCCCTCTCATTACACGACCCTGTAGACATCCCTTCAACGGGTCAATGTTGGCCTGTATATTGATAGTTTATTGAGTGGCTACAATTATCATTAAAGTACCATTTGTTTTATGAATATGGAGCATGTGAATTATGTTTTGGGGTCCCCACTGGTACTTGGCGGGCACAAGCAGTGGCACTAGTCTAATTTAACAGTGTAATAATAGTAATGATTTGGTCTGTAGTCATTCAGTTCAGTTACTTTCCCTTTTTTGGGGCATGAGGATGATAGTGGACATCTTGAAGCAGGTGCAGATAACGACCTGAGCTAGAGAGAGATTGAAATGTCCGAAAACACAACACTAGTATGTCGTTATGGAAAATGGGACGCAGTACAACTCAGACCTTGTGACCGATTTGAAGCACATCACTCGGTACTTGGAAGATATCATTATATTATATGCTGGAACATTCTTTCATGACACGATTGTTCAAAGAGACCTCATTTATGCCTCTGTCGAGGATGTTAAATGAGCTCACCCTGTCTGTGTGAATGATGACTTGATATAAATAATGCAAAATAAATGTTTATTGTCACATACAATGGATAGGTGCAGTGATATGTGTTGTTTTTACAGGGTCAGCTGTAGTAGTACAGCGCCCCTGGCGCAAATTAGAGTTAAGTGCCTTACTCAAGGGCACATCGAGAGATTTTCACCTTGTCGGCTTGGGTATTCAAACCAGCAATTTTTCGGTTACCGGTGCAATGCTCTAACCGCTAGGCTACCATCTGATGATATTACGGAGTAGGGACTCTTACTCATGTCAACTAAAAGTAACAAAAAATAGCACCAATTACTCTTTCCAAAGTCAAGACAGAACTTTATTTATTGATAAGAAAGAGAACAGAATTTGCCATCCATCAAGTAAGACTCAACCATTACTTCCATGGTAATCGTCCCAGTCGTTTACTGGCCAACAAGCTACGCATTAATGATCAATTAGCTGATAATAGCAACTATTGAATCTGAAATAGGGGAATTATTATCAGAACACAAATTAATCAATAAAATATTATCCCGCTTCTATAAAGAACTGTACACATCTGATTGTAAATCCACACCAAGCCAGACTAAGTCCTTTCTAAAATAATTAAGAACTCATCTTATCTCAACAGAGGAAGCCACCTCGCTGGGAGCCCAAACCTCTCTCAATGAACTCAAAAGGGCATTGGATAGCATGAATAAAGGTAAATCACCTGGATGGGATGGGATTCCTCCTAAGGTCTATTTAAAAATGTTGACTCAATTAGGTCCACTATTGCTCGAAATGATTAACACAGCTGTTCACAAAGGTTCATTTGGGAGAGATGTGAATACAGCACTAATTTCGCTTTTATAAAAAAAAGGTAAGGGTGCCACCCAGTGTTCACTATCTCCCAATATCTTTGATAAACACAGATATTGCGTATTAAACTGTTTTCCAAAATGTTATCATCCTGTCTCGAGACATACCCAAATTGGTCCACACAGACCAAAGCGTGTTTGTTAAAATACATCCTCAGATAACCTCTGTCGACTATTAAATATCTTAAATGCTTCATCAGAAACAACAGCTCCTTGGGTTGTATTATCTCTCGATGCAGAAAAAGCTTTTGATAGACTAGAATGGTCATATCTCTGCCAGAAGCTTTAGCAGAATGATCAAATCAATTTCAATCCGACGTCAGTAGATGGAATAACATCCCAGTTGCTTTAAAGGTGCAATATGCAGAAATCGCTCCGCCATTTCATGGTTGCTGAAATTCTAATAGTTAGCCTAATTTCAGTTTATGTGACAAAACAAGCAAGTATAGGGTACTCAACTCTTACCCTACGAGTTCCAGAACCTGCTGGTTTTCTGTTCTACCTGATAATTAATTGCACCCACCAGGTCTAAATCAGTCCCTGATTAGACAGCAACAATGAAAGAACGCAGTGGAACTGGCTTCGAGGTCCAGAGTTGAGTTTGAGGGGTGTAGAGAATCATTGTACCATCTAAAATATTATATGTTCAGCTGTTTAACCTCTTAAATGTAATTGCAAAATGTAGATTTCCGCCTAAATAGACATACCCAAAAGTAACTGCTATTCATGTGTAATTACATGATTCTGACATGCAAAAACTTGGTATATTTGGAAAGAAGACATCTGTGAGATTATGAGAAAATGATCAGAAGATAGATAGGAGTTACATAGTTCAGAATACACAAAGTCAAGCACACACAAAATAACCTTTTTTTGTGTGTGTTTTTTTGAAAGTCATCTTTCATTGACAAGCTATAAGTGAATTATTGATGACTAGAGCTGGAAACACATCAGATGGCTTCCACAACATGTGAACAATATCAGAAAAAAATGGGATCGATAGACCTAACAACTAGAAATGGGCAGATGTTTTAGTAAGTGGTGTTAGGTGTGGTCACGGGATGTTTCCAAGTGTTCCTAAACCTCTCCAAAGTGGCATATGTCTATAAATTAGATAATTCCAGTGCTATTACATATTTGCAATCCCTAAAAGCTATTTGTTCAGTATAAAAACACAATTTCTACCATATCAACCTCACTCAAACATTATGGTGGTGTTATGGGGTATCCAGGGTACATTCAAGTGTCCTTTCAACTTCTCCAAAGTGTCCGAATGTGTTAATTACACTGTTTTTGCACACTGGATGTGCCTAAAAGTTATTTTTCACTATAAAAACTAAATTTCTACAACACCAACCTCTCTCAAACATTGTGGTGGTGTTGGGGGACATACAGGGGATATCCAAGTGTTTTTTCAACCTCTCCAAAGTGCCTGAACGTTTAGCCTAGATATATCCAATGTATTGGTCCCACATACACAACTGTTTACAAAAACAATATAAAAGAGATATACAGTGGGGGAAAAAAGTATTTAGTCAGCCACCAATTGTGCAAGTTCTCCCACTTAAAAATATGAGAGAGGCCTGTAATTTTCATCATAGGTACACGTCAACTATGACAGACAAATTGAGGGAAAAAAATCCAGAAAATCACATTGTAGGATTTTTTATGAATTTATTTGCAAATTATGGTGGAAAATAAGTATTTGGTCACCTACAAACAAGCAAGATTTCTGGCTCTCACAGACCTGTAACTTCTTCTTTAAGAGGCTTCTTCTTTAAGAGGCTCCTCTGTCCTCCACTCGTTACCTGTATTAATGGCACCTGTTTGAACTTGTTATCAGTATAAAAGACACCTGTCCACAACCTCAAAAAGTCACACTCCAAACTCCACTATGGCCAAGACCAAAGAGCTGTCAAAGGACACCAGAAACAAAATTGTAGACCTGCACCAGGCTTGGAAGACTGAATCTGCAATAGGTAAGCAGCTTGGTTTGAAGAAATCAACTGTGGGAGCAATTATTAGGAAATGGAAGACATACAAGATCACTGATAATCTCCCTCGATCTGGGGCTCCACGCAAGATCTCACCCCGTGGGGTCAAAATGATCACAAGAACGGTGAGCAAAAATCCCAGAACCACACGGGGGGACCTAGTGAATGACCTGCAGAGAGCTGGGACCAAAGTAACAAAGCCTACCATCAGTAACACACTACGCCGCCAGGGACTCAAATCCTGCAGTGCAGACGTGTCCCCCTGCTTAAGCCAGTACATGTCCAGGCCCGTCTGAAGTTTGCTAGAGTGCATTTGGATGATCCAGAAGAGGATTGGGAGAATGTCATATGGTCAGATGAAACCAAAATAGAACTTTTTGGTAAAAACTCAACTCGTCGTGTTTGGAGGACAAAGAATGCTGAGTTGCATCCAAAGAACACCATACCTACTGTGAAGCATGGGGGTGGAAACATCATGCTTTGGGGCTGTTTTCTGCAAAGGGACCAGGACGACTGATCCGTGTAAAGGAACGAATGAATGGGGCCATGTATCGTGAGATTTTGAGTGAAAACCTCCTTCCATCAGCAAGGGCATTGAAGATGAAACGTGGCTGGGTCTTTCAGCATGACAATGATCCCAAACACACCGCCCGGGCAACGAAGGAGTGGCTTCGTAAGAAGCATTTCAAGGTCCTGGAGTGGCCTAGCCAGTCTCCAGATCTCAACCCTATAGAAAATCTTTGGAGGGAGTTGAAAGTCCGTGTTGTCCAGCGACAGCCCCAAAACATCACTGCTCTAGAGGAGATCTGCATGGAGGAATGGGCCAAAATACCAGCAACAGTGTGTGAAAACCTTGTGAAGACTTACAGAAAACGTTTGACCTGTGTCATTGCCAACAAAGGGTATATAACAAAGTATTGAGAAAGTTTTGTTATTGACCAAATACTTATTTCCTACAATGTGATTTTCTGGAGAAAAAATAATCTCATTTTGTCTGTCATAGTTGACGTGTACCTATGATGAAAATTACAGGCCTCTCTCATCTTTTTAAGTGGGAGAACTTGCACAATTGGTGGCTGACTAAATACTTTTTTCCCCCACTGTATATACATATATCCATACACACACACATCCTTTTTTTGTCAATTTTATATAAAGTACAACAATAGACAATCGATCATAAATATCACGGTGATGTCTTTTTTTCTTTCAATCTGAAGGATGTCCTACACCACTTTATTATTATGTCAAATATATTAATCCAATTTGAACTTTTTTTTTTTTCAAATACGTACTGTTCTTTCATATCAGATTGATCTCATGGGGAACTATGGATCTTGACAGAACACTGAAATAACTTTTTACCTATCTGAAATGAAACAGACTGCTTGACTAGAATTCATGAATTATTCTTACACACTGTTTCATGAAGCTTACAACATGATGACTTTATGTAAAAAAAAGCCAGTATGTTGCCAAGATGGAATTGGATACTTTTGCATGCATCAAGCTGTTCAAGTCAGTCAGTTATCATGACAATAGGAGTTTTTCCTGAATCCTGATCAGTTCACATGGGCAGGAGAAATTCCTAGCCCTAATCTTGGCTTTAGTAGGCTAAATGGTCACAGCTACTGTCTGTTATGTTAAAGATACAGTAGACTGATGGATGTTCTTTGTGGATTGATCCAAGTAAAGTCTCACTTAGTCCCATAATGAGTGAAAATCACTTTTGTTATGTCTTTGAGCTCTGGAGTGTGCCTCAGTAGCCTGGGATACTTCTCTCCATTCACCCTTGCAGTTTGTCTCAAATATAAATCTCACCATGGAGACTAAAACACTTTTTGGTACGAGGTCAAGAGGGGATCTGTGTATGTGTGTGATTCACGAGCGGTGTGACATTTGATCATGTTTCATAATAAAATTCAAACAAAGGGGTTAGTATTAGATTAGGTGTGCAACATGTGGCTTGAGGAATGGTGTGATGTCTGGATGTCTATGGTCTATTGTGTTGACTAGAAGAATGGCATAGTGTCAATGGGAAATAGTAGTAGTTGTAATAGGAATGCAGCATGACTCAATTAGAAATGGTATTTTATTGACTTTTTGTTACAAGATCGACAAACAATGGTGCCTGAGGCTCAGTCAGTACAACAGACAGACTGATATTAATATCTACTAAGAATAATATCTGCTTGTTAGGCTTAGTACGTGCTCTACTGATATTCTATCAATGATCAATCAAATTAGGATAAATGAAGTGGTCCCTCAGCATCGCTAAGAATCACCATCACATAGATAATGCGGTTGGTTTCAAACTGCCCCAGGTGGTTCTTCATGGATTAATATAACCAAGCTATTTCTGAGAAAACTTTGAGTGGTAAAAATGTATTTGTAATACTCAGATAAACTATTTTATTTCGGAGTTAAGGCACTATCCCCCTTGACCCGTTTATACCTGCCGCTAATGAGCGTCCTTTGTCCTGATCTTGTCCTGATCTTGCCCGTTTACACCAACAAGATCTCACGGTTTTACCAATTTGATTTTAGATTCTGACTTTTATCCACGTTTCTCCAAATGTCAAATTTCCAAGTTGCTCCAAACGTCAAATTTCCAAGTTGCTCCAAACGTCAAATTTCCAAGTTGCTCCAATTGTCAAATTTCGAAGTTTAGGGTAAAGGTTTTGGATAGGGTTACAACATTAAGTTTAGGCATTCATTCCAAATGGTTGAGTTAAGGGATAAGGTTTTGGATAGGGTTAAAACAAAACAAAAACAACAAATATTGTCTACCACTGGGACTGAACACACACCCTTTGTATCCAGAGTCATGGGACTAGGGTTAAAACATTAAAGGTAGACTCAGAAAAATTATGTTGCCACTTGCAGCACCGCAGATATTGAGATTAGTGAGATGCAAAACTGAAATCTCACACAGTCAGCCAAGCATATCTACGCATGTGCACAGGTTCACTTTACGATGTTAGAGCGTGGTAGTCACTGGACCAAAACAGCAGAGAAGTTGAGCCTCGCTCTTCAACGCTCTTAGTTGTTGCAGAAATGTACCCACTATGGCGTTTACGTTCTGCATCTATGTCACATCGCTGAGTCTACCTTTAAGTTTAGGCATTTATTCCGAATTAAGGGTCAAGGTTTGGGATAGGGTTAAAACAAAAACACTTAAACTAGTGTCTACCACCGGGATTGAACACACAACCTTTGGATCCAGAGTCATGGGATGACTCTGGACTCTGGATGACTCTGGATCCAAAGGTTGTGTGTTCAATCCCAGTGGTAAACACTAGTTTATGTGTTTTTGTAATCCCATGACTCTGCCCAGCCCACCAGGAACATTCCCAGAACATTAGCTAAGATTCCCAGAATGCTTCATTAGGTTGTCGGAACAGTCTGGGGGGAACATTGTGGGGACATCACAAAAGATATGTTCCCAAAACACAAAAACTGTCAAGTTGTGCAGATGATTCAACAATGTTTCTTCTAGGGTTCGGAAAACATTCACCTGAGGTTACAAGAACGTTCCCAGAACACGTTTAGTCTGTTCTTTAAAGGTTCGCAGAATGTTTCATTAGGTTGTGGTAACATTGTCCCAGGCTGTCCTACCCCCCTTCCCCCAGCCCTGGTCATCACAGAGCAGGAGGTCAACAGACTCTTTAGGAAACAGAACAGCAGGAAGGCTGCCGGCCCGGACAAGTTCTCTCCAGCCTCACTGACCAGAGCTCCCCTGTTTTTCTTGGACATATTCAACCAGTCACTAGAGCAATGCACTGTTCCTGCCTGTTTCAAGTCTTTCATCATTGTTCCAGTCCCAAAAAAACTAAAGATGTCCTGCCTGAACACCTATAAACCTGTAGCGCTCACCTTGGTCATCATGAAAATCTTTGAGCGCCTGGTACAGTCCCATCTCAAAACCATCACTGATGCCTCCCTCAACCCACTGCAGTTCGCCTACAGAGCTATGAGGTCTGTGGACGACGCTGTCGGGGTCTACACTACATCCTACACTATATCCTCCTACACTACATCCTCCTACACTACATCCTCCTACACTACTTCCTCCTATACTACATCCTACACAACATCCTCCTACACTACATCCTCCTACACTACATCCTCCTACACTACTTCCTCCTATACTACATCCTCCTACACTACATCCTCCTACACCACATCCTCCTACACTACATCCTCCTATACTACTTCCTCCTACACTACTTCCTCCTACACTACATCCTCCTACACTACATCCTCCTACACTACTTCCTCCTACACTACATCCTCCTACACTACATCCTCCTACACTACATCCCTCTACACTACTTCCTCCTACACTACATCCTCAAACACCTCGATAACCCAAAGACATATGCAGGGATATTGTTTGTGGACTTTAGCTCTGCGTTCAATACAATCATCCCAGAACTGCTACAAGACAAACTCTCCCAGCTGAACGTATTCAGCTCCATCTGTCAGTGGATCACTGACTTCCTGACCAACAGGGCGCAACACCTGAAGCTGGGAATTCACCTTTCGGACTCTTTATCTCTCAGCACCGAAGCGCCGCAAGGATGCGTGCTCTCACCAATTTTTTGATGCAACCTATTTGAGACATTGTAATAATCAGCACAAATGAACAGTTTTTTTGTTTTGTGAAAATATCTCTTGTCATGTCCATACAATGTTCCCACAACCTAATGAAACCTTCTGGGAACCTTTAAAGAACAGATTAAATGTCTTCTTGGAACGGTTTTGCAACATCAGGCGAATGTTTTATACAAACATTTTATACAAACATTCTATAATCATCACCCCGACTGGACAGTTTTTGTGTTATGAGAACATTTGCCGCGACCTAACGAATGCTCTGGGAAGCTTCACAGAACCAATTTTGGTTTGCTGGGTGGATCCAAATGTTGTGTGTTCAATCCCAGTGGTAGACACTTGTTTTTAATACTCATGGAATTAGGCCCATCCGCCACCCCCGTCCACAACACCCTAGCAAAACCCAAGCCTACTTGATGATAGAGCTCACTGTTGCCCCTGTGGCCGGTTTTTGAAGGCGTTTCCAGACATCCTCAGGACATGGACAGACGTCCAATTTCAAATCAATCTTGAGCGATCTGGCTGGTTTACACTTATAAGATCTGATCAAAATCAGTTCACATTGCGTCTTTTAATTGTCCACACCTTTCTTAAAAATGTGGGCACAATCGGAATGTGGACAAGATCATGACAAAGGAAGAATGTTAGAACCAAGTATAAACAGGGTTCTTGTGAGTGCAACTCTTTGATGGCAAAATCAAATCAAATCAAATCAAATCAAATTGTATTGGTCACATGCGCCGAATACAACAGGTGCAGACATTACAGTGAAATGCTTACTTACAGCCCTTAACCAACAGTGCATTTATTTTTAACAAAAAAAGTAAAAATAAACCAACAACCAAAAAAAAAGTGTTGAGAAAAAAAAGAGCAGAAGTAAAATAAAATAACAGTAGGGAGGCTATATATACAGGAGGGTACCGTTGCAGAGTCAATGTGCGGGGGCACCGGCTAGTTGAGGTAGTTGAGGTAATATGTACATGTGGGTAGAGTTAAAGTGACTATGCATAAATAATTAACAGAGTAGCAGCAGCGTAAAAAGGATGGGGTGGGGGGGCAGTGCAAATAGCAAATCCGGGCAGCCATGATTAGCTGTTCAGGAGTCTTATGGCTTGGGGGTAGAAGCTGTTGAGAAGTCTTTTGGACCTAGACTTGGCACTCCGGTACCACTTGCCGTGCGGT
This sequence comes from Coregonus clupeaformis, assembly GCF_020615455.1. Taxonomy (NCBI): domain Eukaryota; kingdom Metazoa; phylum Chordata; class Actinopteri; order Salmoniformes; family Salmonidae; genus Coregonus; species Coregonus clupeaformis. Next base: position 34,415,329 of record NC_059192.1, on the reverse strand, counting down.
AGCAGAGAGAACAGTCTATGACTAGGGTGGCTGGAGTCTTTGACAATTTTGAGGGCCTTCCTCTGACACCGCCTGGTATAGAGGTCCTGGATGGCAGGAAGCTTGGCCCCAGTGATGTACTGGGCCGTACGCACTACCCTCTGTAGTGCCTTGCGGTCGGAGGCCAAGCAGTTGCCATACCAGGCGGTGATGCAACCAGTCAGGATGCTCTCGATGGTGCAGCTGTATAATTTTTTGAGGATCTGAGGACCCATGCCAAATCTTTTCAGTCTCCTGAGGGGGAAAAATGCTATTAAAGCACTGATTGGTCCCAAAGATGTTACCACAGCAATATTACCAGGGCTGAATCTCAACAAATCAGCCTGTGCTGAATGGGAAGAAAAAAAAAAATCTGTTTTTAATTTAGACAGATAGGGGGAATTGGGACATTGCCAACCTAATATAGAGAGATGAAGACTCCTGGGTGAAACATTGTCACTGTTTATTTTTCCCAACAGTGAGTGATCACTGCTTTCTCAGAAAGCTATAGTCCTTCAAGGGAATAATTATAACATTAGAGATTTATACTACATCTGTTGATAACTTTTTTGACGAAATACTGACTCTGTGTGTATTTGGTTTGTGTTCCCTCACCCAGGCCAGAGTCGAGCATATCCAAATTCACTCACCGGCTGTCCCTAAAGGAGCGGCAGACCAAACCTGAGAAGACTACACTGGACAGACCTCCGTCCTACAGGAGGCGCTCTCTCAGTCTGGACTGGTAAGGGCCATAGTATTACTGTACACCAAACGTGGCTTGTGTTGGAATAATGTGTTACTGTATACCAATCTTTATGAGAAAAATTTGGAATTTCAGTTTACTTCCTGAATTGACTTAATTGAAATGGAATTGAACCCAACCCTGCTGCACACCAAACATGGCTTGTGTTGGAATACTTATTTTCACGTTGTCCTTGCCTCCATGACTCCATGACCATTAATAGGGTCGTTCCACAAAAATAGTACCTTTTGCGTCCCTTTAATATTTTAAGTAGAAATTGTACACTAATATTGCATTTTAAAAGCCTGTTATATTAAATAAAGTGCCCTTTAATATGGACCACATGTAAAATTCTATAAATCTGATGTTTGATATGAATTAAGACTTGCTAAGACGTGCACCCTCTGTGACTTCTTGGAAGATTTTAACCCACTTAACCCCAACATTTCTCCAGGTTTTCACCATCATTGTAGGTGCCTCGTTATGCCCTAGTTATTTTGTTGCTTTGACAAATTAATTTCTGAAGATTATTACTTTCATGTGATAAGTGATTCATTTACGTCTGTCCCTCATTTTAAGGTCAACTCTGTTACGTGAACTGAACTTTCGTTTTAATATGCCGAAAAAACGATTCATTTTCTTATTCAAAGGACACATTGAACATCTATTTGTCAAATCATAGTGTAAAGGCAGGTGAGCTAGTTCTACTCTTTTTTGTACATTTTCTGGTGTTTTGTGGTGGAAAACTGAGCGGCCGAGCATAACACATCAACCCTGCTACCCATAGATAGACAGGCTAGACATTTTTTAACAATTTATATTTTTTGTGAAGCTTGCATTCAATTGCCCCTCCCTGTTGAACACAACAAGCTTCCATTCCCCCTGTCACAAGGGGATTTATGGCTGATTTAAGATGAAATCCTCAACCCTGTTACGTTCAACCCTGTTACTTTATTTGGCACTTAAAGGGAAACACCACTGAATAACTATCTTTTGGTATTTTTTTAATGAGTCCACTGTTGATACGGTCCCAAAATGTTTTGCATGTCAGCAGTCAAGTTTTCAAGATATTGGACTACAAGAAGCAAAGTGTCACTTGCCTCATCATCATGATGATCCCAAAAATATATTAAGTTGAACATTATGACAGAATGTTAAAATGTGAAATACATTAATATTTTTTACTAAGTTGCACTAGCCTGAAGGTACTTAATTGGTGGAACGACCCAAAGATAAAGGAACTCTGTAGGTGTCTACTATGGTGTTCTCAAAAATCAAGTCCTCAGATCAGTGGGCATGAAAGAAAGGACTATGGAAGGAACTTGTTGGAGTATAGATCTAAACTGCCTTAGTTCCATCAGTACTATTGTCAAGAGTCACATACTCAGACTGTGAGAGGTAGGTGATAAAACAACAGAGAATTTGAATGGTGAAATGCAAACTGGTGGCAGCTTTGGGATTCGTTGCGGAATTCCTCAGATCTCAATGGGAATGATTGGAGTCATTGGGGTGATATAGAGGGATATAGAGCTGTGTTGGAGTGGTTTGGGTGGGTTTGGCTGGAGAGGGTAGTTGTAGGGGTGGGGTCCTTTTCTGTCTCTGCGTCTGGGATTCGTTGAGGAGCGCCAGGCCAGTCAGCTCCAGTGGCGCCGCTTCATCTTGCTTTTGTAAAGCTCCAGTCTTCAGGCAGACGATGAAAAGAGTTTGAAACCCTTCCATCATGAAGCTGCTTTCTACCTCCTGTCTTCTTGTCCATCTGCCCATCTATGGTTCTGTCTGTCCATCCATTTATCCTCTCCTCAGACCTACTGCAATGCATTCTTGGCCCCACTACTTCCCCTTATTTTACCATTGGGATCTACTACAACAGGACCTAGCATGATCGAGCACTTCCTTTTAATACTCGTGTCCAAAAACCTAAAATATCCTGTTTTCCAAATGTTGTGTTGTTGTGCTCTACGTATCAGAGTTTGTATGTACTGGACAAATGTCTGGTTGATGAGTGACAGGTGTGAGGTTCTGTGAGGTCTACGGTGCGGTCTGCTGTGAGGTCTCATGAGGTCTCACGTGTGGTCTACGACTAGAGGTCTGGATGTGTGGTCTGCGACTACAGGGCTGGTGTCTAGTTTGTGAGCAGTGGTGTGCTGTGAGGTCCTTTAACTGTGCTGTGTTCCCTGAAGTAGCGGGTAGTGCGCAGGGACCTGGATTGATGTGGTCTGTTCTTAATGAAACACAGTGGGTAGATTGGACACACTCATTTACGAGGAGGGGGTTGACTAGCCTACAGCTGGATTAGAACTTTCTCCAGGAGAGCGACTGTTAAAAACCCAGACCGACTGGCCTTTGTGACATCATAAACACGAGACCCCGAGAGGAGACATTCAAGGTTACAGCTGAGTCATGCTACTGTAGGTGAAACGGGGTCAGTCCGGCTCCGGAGGAATAACACGTAGCCACTCTGGAATGCACAGTCATCCTCGACAGAACAGGGGAAATATGTGCCGTAGTAGCATCTATTGAAAACTTCCTTTAAGCACTTGCATATTTGGAATCTTTAAAGGCCCAGTGCAGTCAAAAACTAGATTTTCCTGTGTTATATAGATATATATTTCCACACTATGAGGTTGGAATACTACTGTGAAATTGTGAAAATGATGATAGTACCCCTTTAGTGTAATAGCTGTTTGAAAAGACTGCCTGAAATTTCAGTCTGTTTTGTTGGGAAGGAGTTTTGGCCTGCCTGGTGACATCACCAAGCGGTAAATTAGTTAATAGACCAGTAAGAAAGAGTTCCAAACCTCTCTACCAATAACATCATTTTTTCCCTCCCCACTCAGACCACTCCCAGACAGTCCTTGCTAAGAATCTATTTTTGTTTCTTTTTGACCATTTTAATTGAAAACAATCACAGTAAGGTACTTAATTGTTACCCAGAAAGGATTTGATATTTAGATAAAAACAGCTGCATTGGGCCTTTAACATGTCTGGTACTTTCTGGACTGTAAAATTCGGACATTCTTCAAATAATCTCCATTCACACTCTACTAAGGATAAAGTACTACTCATCATGTTTTGACATCACTGCCATTGTAGTAGAATGAACATGAAATGGAATTAATGACTAGGCTACGTAAGGTTTTGTTCTCTAGAGGCTGAAGTATTATTTTGATCACAGAACAAACTTGCTTCTGAAGTTTGGCCCTCACACTGTAACGTAAGACGACACTTACATCTAACTGCAAGCTTGGTGTCTATGGGCAAGCTTTTCCAGTCCCACACAATACAACTGTTTAAGGCAATTTCAAAGCTTAATCATCTATTTACAGGACTGTTGCCATTTATTTGTACTTACGTCTCGTACGGAAACAGAAACGCAGCATTTACTTCGTCCTGAGCCAAGAAAACAAGCAAAAAGGATGAAATAGGAGCTGTTTTGTAGCTTTACCAAAGTGTCGGCGCGCTGGCCGGGTCCTGGGAGAACGCGATAATAAAAGATGATGGTTGTGTTATTGTTATTGGTAATCAAAGTAAATGAGCTCTAGGGGGACTCGTAGACGAGGGAGGGAGAAGGGAGAAGGGGCAGGCGGAGGGAGAAAAGGGTTATGGTTATGGCTGGCGATATGAAACAACATATTGAAGTGTTTTATCAGGAAACCATCACTGTTAATCATGCTTGAGGGCAGCCCTGACATCCCTGCAGCAGATTCAAAATGAAACCCGTTGCCAGAGGATGGGAGGGGAACGGATTTTGAGTTGGGGGGGTTGGGGTTTGGGGTTCAACAGTTACCTAAGGGCGCTTTCAATCTCCTTCCTCAGTATCAGGCCTCCACAGGTCCATCTTGACCCAGAATACTGAAGATGTGGTTTATTATACATTCTTAGAAAAAAGGGTACCAAAGGGGTTCTTTGGCTGTCCCAATAGGATAACCCTTTTTGGTTCCAGGTAGAACTATTTTGGGTTCCATGTAGAGCCTTATGTGGAAAGGGTTCTACATGGAACCTTAAAGGGTTCTTCAAAGGGTTCTTCTATGGGGACGGCTGAAGAATACTTTTAGGTTCCAAATAGCAATAGTTTATTTTTTTCTTCTAAGAGCATAGGTAAGGGAACATTGCATTTGACTTCAATTATGGTCCTGTATACCGTCTCTATTTCAAAGAATTATCATATGTGCATCTTAACCCAGAATACAAAAGATTCATCTTATTGTAAGTGAACAATTGACAATGAACTTCCACTTTGTTCATTGTATACTGTCTATATTTCAAGGCACTATCAGACATGCATCTTTGTCCCATTTCCTCTTGATGATACGGACACATCAGAGATCAGACAGCCTCATGAGTCATACTGTATGTCTGAGGCTATAAAGGGACACTGGTCTTACTCCAGTATAGCCTAGTTAATAAGGGGTTATTTCCATATCCTCTCAGGGGGGAGAGAGGCTGTTCCAGCCCAGTGCCAATTCCCTGAAAACAATAGGAGCTGCAGCCCAGAATCCGATCCAGTATGGCTATTTCCCAGAACATTTCCCCGCAATATGCCCAGAGAGGAAAGTCTATACAGAAGTACTTAAACATTAGAATTTTGAAATGTCCATGACATTCTTATGTTAAACCAAATCTCATTGCACATGAAATCTGAAAGAGTGCAGTGGACTGAAAAGTGTGTCACATACTCAGACTGTAAGAGGTAAAAAAAAAAAGGTAAAACAACATAGAATTGTAATGGTGACTTGTAAATATTGGGATCCGGTGGGATCTGTTGTGGGATCCTTAGATCTCAGTAGGTGAATATCACTGCACTCTCCTGGGCCCTGTTGATTGAATGGTCCTTAGATGCTGTAAAGTAACAATAATAAAAAAATAAAACATTTAATTTGTATAGCGCTTTGAATACATTTATATATATAATAAATTATAATAATATAAACAATCCAAAACACAGAACATTGTAAGCAGACAATCAAAGCTATATACAGCTGTCGTCAGATCTGGTGGACAGGAGAACAGAATTAACATAGGTCCTTGAAAGCTTTTCTGAACAGTTCAGTTTTTAGCTGTGCCTTAAACGAGGCCAGAGACTCTGCAGCCCTGACAGTGACTGGAAGTGCGTTCCACAGCCGAGGAGCCGCACAACTGGAAGCCCTGTCACCCATACTTTTTAGTCTGCTGCAGGGCTGCTGAAGGGAGACGGACCTGGAGGAGCGAAGGGTGCGTGTGGGGCAGCAGGGTAGAATGAGGTCAGACCGGTACTTGGGTCCAGAGTTGTGGATAGCTTGGTAGGTGTGAACCAGGATTTTAAAGTCAATGCGTGAGCATATGGGGAGCAGGTGAAGGTTGAACAGCACTGGAGTGATGTGCTCACGGGGGGAGGTGAGGTGTGTACTGATAAATCAGCACCCAGGCACCCAATAAATAATGTTTTTTATAGCTTTGTTCTGAAACAATTAAACAATTAAGTTTTAATAACGTTGATCTGGATGGCAATGCAAATAGTCCGGGTAGCCATGATTAGCTATTCAGGAGTCTTATGGCTTGGGGGTAGAAGCTGTTAAGAAGCCTTTTGGACCTAGACTTGGCGCTCCGGTACTGCTTGCCGTGCGGTAGCAGAGAGAACAGTCTATGAATAGGGTGGCTGGAGTCTTTGATCATTTTTAGGGCCTTCCTCTGACACCGTCTGGTATAGAGGTCCTGGATGGCAGGAAGCTTGGCCCCGGTGATGTACTGGGCCGTACGCACTACCCTCGGATGCCGAGCAGTTGCCATACCAGGCGGTGATGCAACCAGTCAGGATGCTCTCGATGGTGCAGCTGTATAACTTTTTGAGGATCTGAGGACACATGCCAAATCTTTTCAGTCTCCTGAGGGGGAATAGGCTTTGTTGTGCCCTCTTCACGACTATCTTGGTGGGTTTGGACCATGATAGTTTGTTGGTGATGTGGACACCAAGGAACTTGAAGCTCTCAACCTGTTCCACTACAGCCCCGTCGATGAGAATGGGGGTGTGCTCAGTCCTCTTTTTTTCCTGTAGTCCACAATCATCTCCTTTGTCTTGAGCACGTTGAGGGAGAGGTTGTTTTCCTGGCACCAGACGGCCAGGTCTCTGACCTCCTCCCTATAGGCTTCTCATCGTTGTCGGTGATCAGGCCTACCACTGTTGTGTCGTCGGCAAACTTAATGATGGTGTTGGAGTCGTGCCTGGCCATGCAGTCATGGGTGAACAGGGAGTACAGGAGGGGACTGAGTACGCACCCCTGAGGGGCCCCCGTGTGGAGGATCAGCGTGGCAGATGTGTTGTTACCTACCCTTACCACCTGGGGAGGCCCGTCAGGAAGTCCAGGATCCAGTTGCAGAGGGAGGTGTTTAGTCCCAGGATCCTTAGCTTAGTGATGAGCTTTGAGGGCACTATGGTGTTATACGCTGAGCTGTAGTCAATGAATAGCATTCTCACGTAGGTGTTCCTCTTGTCCAGGTGGGACAGGGCAGTGTGGAGTGCAATAGAGATTGCATCATCTGTGGATCTGTTGGGGCGGTATGCAAATTTGAGTGGGTCTAGGATTTCAGGGATAATGGTGTTGATGTGAGCCATGTCCAGCCTTTCACCAACTCAAACTGTGTATTAGGACATGGGGTGGGATGTGTGCCATGCGTTAGGGTCTGACTGATTCATAGGCTTTCTTCTCCAGGGCTCTTCTCTGCTCTGTGCCGCTGTCTGGGATGCCTCGCTGTTGACATCTCACTCATGACGGCTTTACTTGGATGTCAGAAGTGAAACAGACCCCCTTCTACCCAACCAATATATTTACACACACACACACACACACACACTCATTCACGCACTCACTCACTCACTCTCTCACTCACTCTCACACACACACACACACAAGCTGTGTTCGAATACTCATACTAACCGCACTAACCATACTATTTGTGACATAAATTGAGTATGTAGTGTGCTTATTGGTCATAGTATGGATATAGTTAGTATGCCAAAAGTTCCCAGATGTCATACTACATTCGCCAAAATATGAAGTATACAAGCAGTGGACACTATTTCCGTGCTTTTAGGGCCCTTAATGCAATTCTTCAGAAAATGGGCGTGGCTTCACAAAGTAAAATGGCGGAAAATATACAGCCGAAGTCTGAGGAGAGCGGATACAAATTCATTGCTTTAACTAATTATGACAAATGTTAAGAAAATGTTGAGCAATGTAATAAAGTAATGACTTTTCAAATAAGTGAAATTACACGTTATGTTGGCTGACAATTCTTTAGCTACGCTATCGTTACGAACTGCATAGCATTGCAGTATGTACCGGTATGTTAGCTAGTTATCATCCTAACATTAGTTGGCTACTAATACATCGAACTTGCCAGGCAGTATACCCAACATTTATTGATTTATTATTCACGTCATTCTTAGCAAAGTGCTATAGTCGTTGTGGATTCTCAATGGACATTGTTAATAATGTCTATCTACTCCAATTTCAGAGCACTCTCGCCAGAGCGCAGAATAACTGAAGGATTTACGAATGCTCAACACATGTGTCAGTAAACGTTGGCAAAAACAAGTGTAATTAAATTGTTGCCAGCAGCACAGTTACAGTCACCAACGCTCTGGATAACATGAAAAATGGTCAGAGTGAGGTGTTCTCTCATTTGTGTCTGGAAGTAGCTAGCAAGCTAGGCAACGTTAGCCAGTTAGCTTGGGTGCTTGACTGCCGTTGTGAGTTCAGAACGCTTGGATCAACCCTACTCCTTGGCCACGAACGGACAATCTGACAACACTCTGGATTTGCGTACTCTGGCACTCCAGATTGAATTTACGCACACACCCGAAATCATAAAATGTCTAGCTAGTCATTTGTTATGCTAACAAGCTAGCAAGAGGTTGTATAGTAACGCTCAACTGAAAAGATACCGTTGGTTTACAGTATACTAAAATGAACTAATAGTATATAGTTTGTAGTATATACTCATTAAGTATGTATTATACAGTATGTTAGTATGGGTATTCCAACACAGCTACAGTTTCTTTAACCCCACATACTATTTCTCCCTCTCTCTCTCTTTAGACACATGCATGCCACACACACACGCACATATGCACGCACGCACGCACGCACACACACACACACACACACACACACACACACACACACACACACACACACACACATACACACCATTTCTCCCTCTATCTCCATATAGATACATTACGTAAGTGGACACACACACACATTGTGATGGTTAGCATTTTGTTAGGGGGAGGCTAATGCCAAGCGCTAATTCCTCTGAATTGTGCACAAAGGGAATAAAAGAGAAGGAAGCTCAAGTCAAAATCTCGATGGAAAAATCAGGGCAATGCTTGAGGGGCCCAAGTGTAAAGCGGTTTTGGATGTAGCGCTGGCCCGCTCATTTGGTTCTAATTTGTTTTAATATTACTTTCTTTCTTCTACTCCTCAAAGCTGTCAGTTCAAACGTGAGGGACAAATTAGGGAGTTAGAGAATATAGTAATGGCTCGCTTAGGTCTACTTAAGACGGGTTCTAGATGTACATTTGGCTTTGTGATAATGTTGTTGGATTGTTATAGAACTGTGTTTTATTGTTGAATAATAGAATTGCTCTTGCATGAAAAAACAATTTGATTTGAGCATACTATTCAGATACATAACGCTTAACTTTAATTCATATTATTTGGTCTATTTTGTTTTGAAATCTTAATTGTAAATGTTTATAATAAATATAGTTGCTAGCAGCATTAAATTGTGTATCTCAGGGATGAGCTTTGCGTAGATATCTCATACTATACATCTATAGATGGGCCAGTGTAAAGGGGAGAACACATTTCCGCTTACCTCTCTGTATTTGGATATGAGTGGGCTACTCTTTCTTACACACACACACACACACACACACACACACACACACACACACACACACACACAGAGCAGAGTGTGGATGCTGTGGCTGCAGCCGGGATATTTATGAGGCTGGCTCCCTCTTGTCCTGCATCCCAGACTCACTCAGGTTTCCACCCAAAACCTAAATTCAGCAGAGAGAGGAAGGGGGGGCATAGAGAGAGGGAGAGGAGAAGAGGAGGGTCAGAGAGAGAGAGGGAGGGAGACCGAGGGGGGTAAAGAGCAAGTGAGGGGTCTAAGGAAGGGAGAAAGCGAGAGTGACTTGTGGTTTAAAAATGGTCTGGGAAACAAGATATACAGGACGAGAGACTCAGGTAGCAATCAACCGAATACAATGTCAAGTGATCCTAGATCATGAGCCTCTGGGCAACTATAGCTGCAGCACTGGCCATACCATGTTCAAGTATGAACATTGAACATTCTACTACTGAACTAATTAGTCTACCCCTCGTTTCCCCTCTCTTTCTCGCCATCATCTCCCCTTCTCCTATTGCTCCATTCCTGTGTCTCCCTCTACCGTCCTCAACTCCCCCCTTCTCTCTCTCTCTCTCTCTCTCTCTCTCTCTTCTCTCTCACACTCTCTCTCTCTTTTCTCTCTCACACTCTCTCACACTCTCTCTCTCGCTCTCTGGTTCTGTTTCTCTCTCCTAACCCAATCACCCCTTCTTTCTGATCTCTTTGTTCTCGCCCTCCTCCTATTCCTCACTCTCCCATCTTTTCCCCTGCTTCCCTCAACTTGCCCTCTCTCTCTCCCTCCTTCCTTCATTCCAACCCAATCCCCCTTTCCTTCCACCCTCCCTTCCCCGCCCTCTCACACTCTCACACCTACTGTATTTTCTCACTGTGTGTATGTGAGTGTATGCCTGCCTGCCTTCCTTGTGTGTGTGTGTGTGTGTGTGTGTGTCTCCCTGCCTGCATGCATGTGCACTCACACACACCCCGATGTGTGTGTGTGAGCTACCACCCCAGGGATGGTGTCCATTCCAGTTAGTCTTTCATTTCCCCTAGCAGCTCGGTACAATAACACTCTGACACCTCCTTATTTATCTGACTGTGGATGGTGGGGCCTCAGACTTTACGTTGGACTGTTGGGGGGCCCGATGGAGACAGGAGCCACAAGATATTAGGAGTGGTAGACGGTAGTCTACGCTGGAGTCATGGGACCCATGTGAGACTCTCTCTCAGTCCCTCCTCTCAGAATTACGTCCGTGGCACTTAGAGCGCCCCGGCACCAGTGTCGGCGCCCGGGGTCCGTGAGAGAATCCGGCAACTGGTGGCGGTCATCAGCCGAGTCAATGGCCGGGGTCGGCCCCCCCTTGGCGGCTGGCATATGGCGGATTGGGGGAGACTGAGGAGGGACTGGGGGAGACAGAAGGAGATCCAGGCGAGACCCCTTTCGTGTGTCACACACACACATCAGAAAGACACACACACAGGAGCCCTGGAGCCACTCAGGCTAGGCCCCAGTCGCCGCGGGAGACACTGTGTTGAAAAGCAGAGAGAGAGAGAGAGAGAGAGAGGGAGGGAGGGAGGGAGGGGAGGGAGGGAGGGAGGGAGGAGAGAGGAGAGAGAGAGAGAGAGAGAGAGAGAGAGAGAGAGAGAGAGAGAGAGAGAGAGAGAGAGAGAGAGAGAGAGAGAGAGAGAGAGAGAGAGAGAGAGACAACCCAAATCCACTGCTGAGAATGCCCAATCGTACATCCCCATGGCGACTCACTGCTGTCTCTACTCATCACAATTTGAGAGATTTACCCCCCCCCCCAAAACACACACATACTGAACAGGTGGCAGGCCTTGCTCTGCTCAGTAGGGCCCTTCAAAGGTTAAACACACAGAGGAGTGCAGGGCTCTTTCTTTGGCAGATGGAGAGAGAGAGAGAGAGAGAGAGAGAGAGAGAGAGAGAGAGAGAGAGAGAGAGAGAGAGAGAGAGAGAGAGAGAGAGAGAGAGAGAGAGAGAGAGAGAGAAGAGAGAGAGAGAGAGAGAGAGAGAGAGAGAGAGAGAGAGAGAGAGAGAGCAGAGAGAGAGAGAGAGAGAGAGAGAGAGAGAGAGAGAGAGAGAGAGAGAGAGAGAGAGAGAGAGAGAGAGAGAGAGATAGGAGAGAGAGAGAGAGAGAGAGAAGAGAGAGAGAGAGAGATGGAGAGAGAGAGAGAGAGATAGATAGATAGATAGATAGATAGATAGATAGATAGATAGATAGATAGATAGATAGATAGATAGATAGATAGATAGATAGATTCTCACCAAATGTTAAAAGGTCCTGGGCTAACTCTGCTCTAAGTCTTGGCCTTGTCTTTCTTGTCATCACCATGCTATACTGACCGCTTCTCTCTCTCTGTCTCTCTGCTTGGCTCCTGTACTAATGCTGCCAAGCTAGGGGTGGACAACTGTTAGATCAGATCCGGGATCAGTTTGGCTTAGGGCCCTGTATTTTGCGCAATCATGTGACATGCCTGTATTTCAAGCTTTATTTCAAGCTTTTCCATCACTGTCCCCTTTTTATGTCAGTTGGTCCAGCACCATCCTTAGACAATTGCTTTAATTTCGGGTATAATTCTCATTTCTGGATAAGGCATAAAATACATGATATAATCGCACAATGTCACATGATCGCACAAAACACAGGGTCTTATGCTCTATGCACGGTGGCAGTCCTGTAAATGGATCCCTTCACTACCCATTGCATGCTGTCAAGGTCTACAACAAATCTTACAAATTGCATCTGCCCATACCTAAGATCTTATCTAAGCTCATAGTTATTTTTCTCTTTCAGATTTTAGATTTCAAATCTGGCAATGGGCTGCCCCAGGCTCTCTGCATACTGTATCCACCAGAATATAATCTGATGATGATGATGATGGTTGTGTGTGTGTGTGTGTGTGTGTGTGTGTGTGTGTGTGTGTGTGTGTGTGTGTGTGTGTGTGTCAAATAAAATAAAATGAAAGTTTATTGGTCGCGTACACAGTTTAGCAGATGTTATAGCGGTTGCCGCGAAATGCTTATGTTACTAGCTCCTAACAATGCAGTAAAATGTCAAACAAGTACACAAATATTTATTTATACATATGGACTACATTGATAATGATTACTGCATTGTTGGGTTTGGAACTTGCAAGAAAGGCATTTCACTGTACTTTTGCACGTGACATTAAAAACTTGAAACTTGAAATAGCACTGTAACAGTAATCCAAATGCAATCTCGACAAGCTATACTAAGAATGATATATACAGAAGTATATATATTACAGTGAGCTGTCAAGAATCCAGTATATAAATAAATATGCGGTGTGTGTACAGTGGGGGAAAAAAGTATTTAGTCAGCCACCAATTGTGCAAGTTCTCCCACTTAAAAAGATGAGAGAGGCCTGTAATTTTCATCATAGGTACACGTCAACTATGACAGACAAATTGAGAAAAGAAAATCCAGAAAATCACATTGTAGGATTTTTAATGAATTGATTTGCAAATTATGGTGGGAAATAAGTATTTGGTCACCTACAAACAAGCAAGATTTCTGGCTCTCACAGACCTGTAACTTCTTCTTTAAGAGGCTCCTCTGTCCTCCACTCATTACCTGTATTAATGGCACCTGTTTGAACTTGTTATCAGTATAAAAGACACCTGTCCACAACCTCAAAGAGTCACACTCCAAACTCCACTATGGCCAAGACCAAAGATCTGTCAAAGGACACCAGAAACAAAATTGTAGACCTGCACCAGGCTGGGAAGACTGAATCTGCAATAGGTAAGCAGCTTGGTTTGAAGAAATCAACTGTGGGAGCAATTATTAGGAAATGGAAGACATACAAGATCACTGATAATCTCCCTCGATCTGGGGCTCCACGCAAGATCTCACCCCGTGGGGTCAAAATGATCACAAGAACGGTGAGCAAAAATCCCAGAACCACACGGGGGGACCTAGTGAATGACCTGCAGAGAGCTGGGACCAAAGTAACAAAGCCTACCATCAGTAACACACTACGCCGCCAGGGACTCAAATCCTGCAGTGCCAGACGTGTCCCCCTGCTTAAGCCAGTACATGTCCAGGCCCGTCTGAAGTTTGCTAGAGTGCATTTGGATGATCCAGAAGAGGATTGGGAGAATGTCATTTGGTCAGATGAAACCAAAATATAACTTTTTTGGTAAAAACTCAACTCGTCATGTTTGGAGGACAAAGAATGCTGAGTTGCATCCAAAGAACACCATACCTACTGTGAAGCATGGGGGTGGAAACATCATGCTTTGGGGCTGTTTTTCTGCAAAGGGACCAGGACGACTGATCCGTGTAAAGGAAATAATGAATGGGGCCATGTATCGTGAGATTTTGAGTGAAAACCTCCTTCCATCAGCAAGGGCATTGAAGATGAAACGTGGCTGGGTCTTTCAGCATGACAATGATCCCAAACACACCGCATTTCAAGGTCCTGGAGTGGCCTAGCCAGTCTCCAGATCTCAACCCCATAGAAAATCTTTGGAGGGAGTTGAAAGTCCATGTTGCCCAGCGACAGCCCCAAAACATCACTGCTCTAGAGGAGATCTGCATGGAGGAATGGGCCAAAATACCAGCAACAGTGTGTGAAAACCTTGTGAAGACTTACAGAAAACGTTTGACCTGTGTCATTGCCAACAAAGGGTATATAACAAAGTATTGAGAAACTTTTGTTATTGACCAAATACTTATTTTCCACCATAATTTTCAAATAAATTCATTAAAAATCCTACAATGTGATTTTCTGGATTTTTTTTCCTCATTTTGTCTGTCATAGTTGACGTGTACCTATGATGAAAATTACAGGCCTCTCTCATCTTTTTAAGTGGGAGAACTTGCACAATTGGTGGCTGACTAAATACTTTTTTCCCCCACTGTATAAACAGTGTAACTAAAATGCAATGTACAGTAGTAGAAATAATAGAATGAGCTATGTCGAGAATACACATATTTAATTACACAGTACAAAACCCCATGGCAAAATTGATAGAATTGCGGTAATTTAGCTTCGGAATATAAATACACAATTTATAATAATAAAACATTATTATATACAAATTAGTGGATTCGGCTATTTCAGCCACACCCGTTGCTGACAGGTGTATAAAATCGAGCACACAGCCATGCAATCTCCATAGACAGACATTGGCAGTAGAATGGCTCATACTGAAGAGCTCAGTGACTTTCAACATGGCACCGTCATAGGATGCTACCTTTCCAACAAGTCAGTACCTAAAGTTTCTGCCTGCTAGATCCCTGACCTCAACCCCATCGAACACCTTTGGGATGAATTGGAACACCGACTGCGATCCAGGCTTAATTTCCCAACATCAGTGCCCGACCTCACTAATGCTTTTGTGGCTGAATGGAAGCAAGTTCTCACAGCAATGTTCCAACATCTAGTGGAAAGCCTTCCCAGAAGAGTGGAGGCTGTTATAGCAGCAAAGGGGGGGGGACCAACTCCATATTAATGCACATGATTTTGGAATGAGATGTTCGACGAGCAGGTGTCCACATACTTTTGGTCATGTAGTGTATATATGTATGTGAATGGTGTGTATAGACAGTATGGACAGTATGGGAATAGAAAAGGTGCGTAAAGCAGTAGTTATAGGATGAGCCATGACTAGAATACAGTATATACATATAAAGTGGGTAAAAGTGTGTGTGTGTGTGTGAGTGTGTGAGTGTGTGTGTGTGTGCGTCCTTGTGTGCACGTAAACATGTGTATGTGCACGTAAATCGGTGTGTGTGTGTTTTGTCTGCAGTTTGTTGTGTTGCCATGCCAACCCCTGTATGTCTGTGGCTGTGGGTCAGAGGGTTAGTGTGGCTCTGCGTTGCCTATAAGCAGATAAGAGCCAGCGGGGGAAACTATGTGAATCCTAGTAACACTGCCCCCTCCCTCCCTATCTTCCCCCCCTCCCTCCCTATCCAGTCTGCCTGCCTCCAGTCTGTCTGGTGCCAAGAGTCAGATTTCAGAATTTCCTTCTACAAGCCACATTTAGAGTCAGCCAGGAGAGTCCACACATCCCCTTGCCCCTCTCACTCACTTTCACTCTCTCTCTCTCTCTCTCTCGCTCTCTCTCTGGCTTTCATTTTTGCTCTCTCGCTCTCCTGCCCTTTCTGGTGGTCTGTACCTTGCTCTCTCTTTTGTCTCTCTCTATACCTCTGTTTCCCCCTTCCTCTGTCATAGGGGGGTAAGTTGAGCCACACTTGTTTCTTGGAAACCATACACAAAATGTATCATTTGACCAAATATTTAGAAAGAGGTCATCATTTCATTGAAGGAAGAAACCACGTGGAAAAAGTGTTAAGCAAATTAGGTCCAAAACACTGATTTTCACCAAGTCAAATTAATTTATTGTGTTAGAGGTTTATGATCCTTGTTTCTAAACCAAAGTAGATCATTTAAGAGTGTTCTATACATTAGTTGGGCTCTCTATAAGCTTCAATATGAGGTCCTAAACCTAGCATGAAAGTGCATCCTTGTAGCTGTGTGGGCTAATATAGTCAAAATGTTTGTCTTGGGGTAAGTTGAGCCAATGGCCATGGGGTAAGGTGAGCCAAAGCATGAGCCAATGGCAAGTTGAACAAATTGAAGTGTTTTTTTCCCAGGTGTAATTCAAGGCATTATTGCTGGGTTATGAGGTAACAACAAGGCCTGGCCTATGTTACAAAGTGTTTGTTAGGTGTTAAGCTTGATTAAAATGATTAAAAGCCAAAAAGTGATTGTGATTGTGTTGAATTGTGTTTGGGAAATTAAGAGAGACATGGTTTTAAAAAGGTAGTGGTACTATTTCATTCAGTACAGAAATTTGCCGGCGGCTTAATTTACCCCGTCCCGTTGCTCAACTTAACCCATACCCGGGGTAAGTTGTGCCAAGAGACCACTTTTTTTAGGACAAGCTTTGTTTTCAAAACTGTAATGTTTACATGAATACTGATTATTTCCAGGGATACACAACATCCGGAAATATATGTAGATATCTTTGATAGAAAGAACACTATTTTTCCCTTAACGGAGTGATGCTGAATGCAAAAAATGGTTCAACTTACCGTATTTTCCCCTACTGTCCTGCCTCATTTTGTATCTCTCTCTCTCTCTCTCTCTCTCTCTCTCTCTCTCTCTCTCTCTCTCTCTCTCTCTCACACACACACACACACACACACACACACACACACACACACACACACACACACTGAAACACAAATCTGTTCATACTCTCTTCCCTTGCCTTGTCCTTCTCGGCAATGCCCTATCATCCTTCACCTTCTGTCAAATGAATACTATCATAATTGTAGAAGTGACCCCTAACCACTGATACAGGCTCTTATGGTTTTTAATTTCCCTAGGGGTTAAGGTTGGGATAGGGTAGGGTAATCTGATCCTAGATCTGTGGATAAGGGCAATGGATATCCATATGTTGTGTATGTTGTTCATGTGACAGAAGGATACACATAGCCATGTAGAAATTCAGAGATACACACTACAGTGCACACACACATACACACACACACACACACACACACATATACACACACACTGACCCCAGCCTCCCCTTCCCGCTGTACAGCCCAGTAGAGATTTATGGAGGCCTGTGGCGGCAGACTGGCCTGGTGTGGAGGGGCCAGCCTGTCAGCACATAGCTGACCTGGGAGCACGACACACACACACACACAGATACGCACGGGTGCACACGCACACACACACACACATGCGCACGAACACACAAACACACACAAACACACAGACGCACAGGTGCACACACACTCACAGGCATACACACACATAAATACACACACACAGAAACACAAACACGAAGGAACCTGCAGTGAGAAAGGTGGAGAAAGTGCGTAAGAGAGATCAAAGGGAGGGTGAGAAGGGGGAAGGACAAACATTTCAAACTCCTCAGTTGACCAATGTCCTAATATCATGACCCGGTTTCTCAGTAGTTGATGTGTTTGTTCTTTGATTTGACCAACCGTAAGTCTTTAATGTTGAAGCTAATTTATGCAGCCATCCCAGTATCAATGTGTTCCTCTGACACACACACACACACACACACACACACACACACACACACACACAGCTCCCCTGTTATGCGGTAAGCATCCATGTGTTATCGGACTAAGGCAGGGCCTTGTAATTCCACTCCCCAGGTCGGAGCTCCAATAGGAACTGACAGGGAGAGGGGGGCGGGGGGGTGAAAGGAAAAGGTGATAGGGGTGAGGAGGTTGGATGGAGGGAGGAGGGAGATGAAGGGAGAGAGTTAGTAGAGGAGAGGGAGAGAAGGGAGGGGAGGAGAGAAGAGGAGAGGTGGTAAAGGAGAGGAGGAGGGATGGAGGAGGGGGGATGAGGAGAGAGAGGGGTGTGGTGGTGGTGTTGGGGGCTACAGCAGAGAGGTGGCGGGGTAGTGTGTGTGTGCGTCTGTGCATGTACATTTGTGTTTGTGTGTGTCTGTGTGTGTTTGTTCATGTGTGTGCATGTACATTTGCATGTGTGTATGTGTGTGGGCATGCATGTACATTTATGTGTGTGTGTGTGTGTGTGTGTGTGTGTGTGTGTGTGTGTGTGTGTGTGTGTGTGTGTGTGTGTGTGTGTGTGTGTGTGTGTGTGTGTGTGTGTGTGTGTGTGTGGTGGATCTGTAGCTGTGCTATTTGATGTGGGCTTGGTGAGGGGCCAAGCATAAACCCAGGATTCTGTGCAGCTTTTGTTCCCAGCAGGACTGTTTCCTGCTCGCAGCGTGTTAAAAGGCAGGAATGGGGCGTGTTATGTACCTGACGTGGCTATTACAGCACACATTCTACCCTCTTGTAACATTCCCAAGATGAAGGGTTCTCTAGCCTTTGCTGGGGTCACTGATACATGTCACTGATACATGTTTTAGCCACATTGGATTCCAGTCATGATGGAATATACTGTATGTATTTGATTACATAGAATTACATATAGAGGCATTGGTATGAATAAAGGACATCTATGTTAGGTCATATTTGATAATTTTTTCTTAGACCTATCGGTATACAGTCAGGTCCAAAATGATTGGCACCCTTGATAAAGATGAGCAAAAAAGACTGTATAAGATACATTATACAAATAGTGACTTATATTGCACGTTCAAATGTTTTTTTTTTTTTTATTATATTATTTTATACTAGTACAATAGCTCAGAGGAAGAGATTCTGTTTAACAAGTGATAAAAAAATCTAAAAAAGATAGGGGTCAAAATTATTACCACCCCTGTTTTCAGTACTCCAGCACCTTCCCCTTGTGAGGATAATGACACTGAGCCTTTTTCTAAAATATTTGAGATTGGAGAACACATTGGGAGGTATCTCAGACCATTCCGCCATACGGAATCTTTCCAGATCCTTGATATCCTTCGTCTACGCTTATGGACTGCCCTCTTCAATTCAAACCACAGGTTTTCAATGGGGTTCAAGTCCGGATACTGAGATGGTCAATTAACCATTTCTTTGTGGATTTTGATATGTGCTTGGGGTTATTGTCTTGCTGGAAGAACCACTTGTGGCCAAATGTCAGCCTCCTGGATGAGGCAACCAGGTTTTTGGCTAAAATGTCCTGGTACTTGGTAAAATTCATGATGTCATTGACGTTAACAAGGGTCCCAGGATCATTTTGTTAAACAAAATCTCTTTCTCTGAGTAATTGTATAGTATAAAATATGATCATTTTCAAATTTTGGGACCATACAATATAGCTCAGTATTTATATTATTTATTTTAAACAGTATTTGTTGCTCATCTTTATCAAGGGTGCCAATATTTGTGGGCCTGACTGTATACATGTATTTTATCATCTTTGTCCTACATCTGTCATTGTCCTGTTGTATGTGGGGGTTTTCCGTGTCCCTGCTGGGTGCTGGTCTTTACCAGAAGTGGACTGACGAGGTCAGGGTTCTTCTTTGTTCTCTAAAGTGGACTGGTATGGGCTAATTATATTCCCCCCATTCCCAACTTTGACAAATTGGGTGTTGAGAGGGGCCGTGTTAGCATGCTGTGGCTTTCAATGCTGCATGGCTATCGTTTCCTCTTTCGCTCTCTCTCTCTCTCTCTCTCTCTCTCTCTCTCTCTCTCTCTCTCTCTCTCTCTCTCTCTCTGTCCTTCTCCATCTCTCTCTCTCTCTCTTTCTTGAACTCTCTGTCTCGCCCTCACAGTCTCTCAAAGCTCAACCCCCCTGATTTCCTCTCTGTTTCTCCATCTCTCTCTCCCTCTTTCCTCTCCCCCTTTCTCTCTCTCTCTGGTGTTGGGGACATTAGGGAGTCTCTGGGGAAGTAGTGACTGTCATTGAGGAGTGACTTTCCGACAAGTCCACGTGGCGGGCCGGCGGCGTCCGTTGATCTTTGAAAGCCGCCGCCACCCCACGCTAATGTCGTCAAAGAGTGATGGGCTGTTCTGGCGGTTGACAGAAAATGTCTGTTCCATCTCAAACAATAAACAACAATAAGCCTGCTGGAAATTCCTCTACCACCTCCTCTTTGAAATGGATACTCGGAGCATTACAAATATATCTCTGTTTTATCTCTGCATCCCAGCCCTGCCTCATGGAAAAATGATTCCAAATACCTGCTGCGTTTATCTGCCCCTGGAATAGGTTAGCCCAGGGAACATGAGGAAGCCTAAAATAAGGGCCTCTATTATGGAACATAGACTGAGGAGAGAGGGAGAGGAGAGAGTGGGGATGTGATGGGTGTATTTTTGTGTGTCGCCCTGCCTCCACCGACTGTAGCCTTTATGTTGGAGATGTGTGGGCACCGCCGCCACTGTCAGCTGTTGTTCCGTGTGTGTGTGCGCGCGTGTTCATCTTGGTTACACTATAACTCACTTCAATCCTCTATTAATTCTCTATTAACACTACTAAATGTCTATCTAGAACCTGAAGAGCATTGAGAATGGACTCGTCATACTTATTTCACCACAGGCTCAATGTATGTCGTGCATTCGGTCCATGACACACATTCATTGAATAGGTGATTCACTATTGACTAAGGAGTGAGGGAGGCTCTGACTTTTTTATTTATTTTCTTTCATTTTTAACAATTTCTCTCTCTTTCTTCCTTCCTTTCTCTCTCGTTATTCCTTTCTTTCTTTCTATCTTTCTTTCTTGTGGATCGGGCGACGGAATGCGTCACCGTCGCCTCTGCGTCCCGTTGACATTTCCGTCAGCGGCTAAGTGTGTGTTAGTGCAACAGCCCAGGCTCCCCCAGAAACACACTGTCATTCACATAGTTCCCGTGGCAGTGGAGAGGGCAGCATAGCTGGCATGCCACAGATGCCAAGATAGGAAGGAATGAGAAGGAATGAGCTCACCTCAGCCTCTCATGAGAAAGAGGTGCCATGTTGAGAGGGCAGGACTGGAAGACTGGCAGTGGGACAGCGATGGGCAGTTGGAAGTGCCAATGATGACTCATATGTTACCTATCATAATGACTGAGAAATGATGCCAATGCGATGCCCACCTGGTTGGCTGGCACATTGGCATGGAATTCAATAACCGTGTCCTGACCACCTGACCAGGAAAAACTTCTGGTCCAAGTTAAAGTGCTCTGCGGTCCAAGTTATTAGGGCCCAGCAATTTTCCTGGTCTGGTCATGTGGTTAGGAAAAACTCTGGGCCCTACCTCATGAAACCCCAAAAAATAGGAAAAAGGCAAGTCTTGGCTCCATTGAACATGCCACACAAATAAAGACATTTTAATTAATTATATGAAGAGTGCCTTGGTTCTCCTTGCTTTTTAAAGAGGCAAGTCACTTTAGAAACAGTGCATTCATTCAGTAGCTGGTGTAGGATCTACCCACAAAACAGGGAACGTCCTGAGGACATTCGGCGATGTTCCCATTAGGTCCCTTAAGTGTTTCGACACAGCGTTATCCCACTGACATTCTAAAAACGTTGCGTGATGGTCCAAAAGAACGTTCTCTGGGGGACCTTTTTCTAGTTCCCTGTACGTTCCCAGGATGTCACTGAGGACCATGTCAGGACCTTTTTAGGACGTTCTCATTACTTTTAATTTTACTAGTCCTTAGGACGTCACGTGATGGTCCCAAGGAAACGTTATCTGGGGGACCTTTGTGTAATTCCCTGTAAGTCACCAGGACGTCACTGAGGACCATGTCAGGACCTTTTAGGACATTCCCAGGATTGTATTTTACTAGTCCTTATGACGTCGCGTGATGGTCCCAAGGGAATGTTCTCTGGGGGACGGGGACATTTTTAGGATGTTCTTGGCACGTTCTGTCATGGTCTGTTAAAGGTCCCCAGAATATTCTTGGGACGTTGTGTCATAGTCCACTGGAGGTTTTGTCTACTTCCTGGTTTGTCCCGGGGACGTCCCAGAGGGCGTTTTTAGAACTTTATTGGTATGTTGTGTCATGGTCCCCTGGAGGTTTTGTCTAGTTCCCGGTTTGTCCAGGGGACATCCCGAGGATGTTTTTAGCACGTTCTAGGGACATTATGTCATGATCCCCTGGAGATTTTGTCCACTTCCCGGTTTGTCCCGGGGACATCCCAGAGGTCGTTTTTAGAACGTTATTGGGACGTTGTGTCTTGGTCCCCTGGAGGTTTTGTCTAGTTCCCGGTTTGTCCTAGGGACTTCCCCAAGGACGTTTTTAGGATTTTCTTGGGATGTTGTGTCATGGTCCCCTCAAGGTTTTGTTAGTTCCTGGTTTGTCCTCGGGACGTCCCAGGGGACGTTTTTAGGACATTCTTGGGACATTGTGTCATAACCCCCTGAAGGTCCCCTGAACGTTCTTGGGACATTGTGTCATGGTCACCTGGTAGGTTTTGTCACGCGATTATCCCAGGTGTCCCAAACCAGTGGTACGCTGTTCAGCTAAAATAGTGTAAAAATCTTTAGTCAATGGCAATGTAAATACATTTGGTCCCGTGTGGCTCAGTTGGTAGAGCACAGCGCTTGCAACGCTAGGGTTGTGGGTTCGATTCCCACGGGGGACCAGTATGAAAGTGCTAGATGATGTACATTTGACATGATCACTTATTACTGACTTTTCAATATGACTCAACCTGGAATTTGGGGTATGCTGGTCTTTCTGCTGCGCCATAACATCTGTAGAATTTCAGAAGTCCCCTACACATTCCTTACCTACTGTATAATACAACTCTGCACTTAACAAAAGAGTGCCATCTGCACTGCTATTTTAGTAATCAGTTAATCTGGGTATTCCAAATCAAATCAAATCAAAATGTATTTGTCACATGTGCCGAATACAACAGGTGTAGACCTTACAGTGAAATGCTTACTTACAAGCCCTTAACCAACAATGCAGTTTTAAGAAAGAATACCAAAAAAATCACACACAAAATTACAATATAAAATAATACAAAATAAAAGTAACAAATAATTAAAGAGCAGCAGTAAAAATAACAATATACAGGGGGTACCGGTACCGAGTCAATGTGCGGGGGCACCGGTTAGTCGAGGTAATTGAGGTAATATGTACATGTAGGTAGAGTTATTAAAGTGACTATGCATAGATAATAAACAGAGAGTAGCAGCAGCGTAAAATAATTACTTTACCCGTAGGCCTATTCCTACACTTCAAAGTAAATCTCAGCTCTGTTAAAAATACACTGAAGAAAAACGATTTAATTTATCCAAGTGATTCAGGAGTAACATTACAACAGAATAATATCACCAACAAACAACTATACTGAAAACCCAAACTCAAATTGCTGAAATAAGTAAATTCAATCAATGAGAGAATACCGGGAACTAAACAAAATCTCTAGGGGACCATGACACAACATTCTAAAAACGTCCTCAGGGATGTCCCGGGACCAACCGGGAACTAGACAAAACCTCCAGGGGACCACGACACAATGTCCGGAAGACTTTAGGCAACCATTTCGTGACGTCCCGGGGACGTCCTAACGACTCATTATTGTTTGCAGGGTAATGTGTTTCGGCTGTATTTTCATAGTCTTCGTCATAGCCTCCATGTTAAGGACATTCTAAACAAGACCTTCTAAAGATATTAACAAGCAAGGTACTGTTTATTATCACAGTATCTAAGGTAACATAGGTAATGTTTGATGCATTCTTCAAAAGTGTTAGAAACCACAGTGCTAGTTATTCAAAAATACCAGAAGTACAACAAATACTCACCCCATTCACACTGTGGTTCCATTGGCTCAGTGGGTAAGTCCTAGCAAAACCAGGCTTGTGGGTTTGATTCCCTCATGGTCCACAAATACTGAATATACTATAGTTACCACTATAAACTCTGAGTCACTTTGGATAAAAGCATCTGCTAAAATAGTATACTAAGACTGATACAATTTATACTAATACTCACCAAACCTACTTTCGCCCTCCTCTGCCCCTATCCACCCCCTCCCCTGTCTCCCCACAGGGCAGACTCAGCCAAGATGAACCAGCGAGAGATGCGAGAGCCTCATCCTCCTCCCATCCGGAACAAGTCCACCAGTCTGTCATCCCCCAGTGCCGCCCGCCGCCTGTACAGGAACCTGTCAGGGAAGTTCCGTGTGGGCAACCTGCCGGGCCTGGAGGACAGTGTGGTGTCGGGACGGGGCGACAAGGAGCGCCTCCGCAAGTCCACTATGGTGAGGGACACAGGCTCAACACAGGGTCAATACAGGTTTAAACACAGGCTGAACACAGGCTCAACACAGAATCAACATAGGCTCAATACAGAATCAACACAGGGTCAATACGGAATCAACACAGGCTCAATACAGAATCAACAAAGGCTCAATACATACAGAATCAACACCGGCTCAATTCAGAATCAACACAGACTCAATACACAGACTCAGTACAGAATCAACAAAGGCTCAATACAGAATCAACACAGGCTCAATACAGAATCAACACAGGCTCAATACAGAATCAACAAAGGCTCAATACAGAATCAACACAGGCTCAATACAGAATCAACACAGGCTCAATACAGAATCAAACACAGACTCAATACAGAATCAACACAGACTCAATACAGAATCAACACAGGCTCAATACAGAATCAACAGGCTCAATACAGAATCAACACAGGCTCAATACAGAATCAACAAAGAATCAAAACAGGCTCAATACAGAATCAAACACAGACTCAATACAGGCTCAATACAGATCAACACAGGCTCAATACAGACTCAACACAGGCTCAACACAGACTCAATACAGAAACAACACCGGCTCAATACAGAATCAACACAGGCTCAACACAGACTCAACACCTCCTCAATACAGAATCAACACAGGCTCAATACAGAATCAACACAGACTCAGTGCAGAATCAACACCGGCTCAATACAGAGTCAACACAGACTCAATACAGAATCAACACAGACTCAATACAGAATCAACACAGGCTCAATACAGAATCAACACAGACTCAATACAGAACCAGCACTGACTCAATAACGAATCAACCTCAGACTCAATACAGAATCAACATAGGCTCAATACAGAATCAACACAGGCTCAATACAGAATCAACACAGACTCAATACAGAACCAGCACTGACTCAATAAAGAATCAACCTCAGACTCAATACAGAATAAACACCGGCTCAATATAGAATCAACACTGGCTCAATACAGAATCAACACCGGCTCAATACAGAATCAACAATTTCTCAATACAGAATCAACACAGACTCAATACAGAATCAACAGACTCAATACAGAATCAACACAGGCTCAATACAGAATCAACACAGACTCAATACAGAACCAGCACTGACTCAATAAAGAATCAACCTCAGACTCAATACAGAATCAACATAGGCTCAATACAGAATCAACACAGGCTCAATACAGAATCAACACAGACTCAATACAGAACCAGCACTGACTCAATACAGAATCAACAGACTCAATACAGAATCAACAGACTCAATACAGAATCAACACAGACTCAATACGAGATACATATGAGACACGGGCAAGATACAGACTCATTACAGACTCAACACAGACACAACACAAGGCCCTAACACCTCATTAAACATGTGTTGATGTGTGTTAGTTCCAGAGCAACGAGGCGCTGTTCGAGGCGGTGGAGCACCAGGAGATGGACCTGGTGCAGGTACTCCTGTCCCAGTACAGTCTGGAGGAGCTGGACCTCAACACCCCCAACAGCGAGGGCCTGCTGCCCCTGGACATCGCAGTCATGACCAACAACGTACCCATGGCCAGGCTGCTGCTCCGCGCCGGAGCCAAGGAGAGCCCCCACTGTAGGTACCTGTTCTGGCTGGCTCGCTGGCTGACTGGCAGGCTGGCTGTATTCGTTCTGTCTGACTTTCTGTCTGTTCGCCTGTCTGCCCACTTGCACGCCTGCTCCTTAGCTTATAGCATCATAGCAGTTGTTTATTGAAGAAAATATACCACAGTATGAGTAGAAGAGGTCCTTTTGGTACAGATCTAGGATCGGCTTACCCTCCCCAAATCCTAACCCTTAGAATGCAAAACTGACTTTAGATCAGCGTCTAAAAGCAACTTCACCCTCACTCCGGCAAGCGCGGCCGTCGTCATGGAAACCGTACCTGCTGCCACGGCAACCAGAACAGCTGTCACAACAAGCAGAACAACCGACCTCTCACGACGCACCAAACAACAGCGCGTTCCTACACTAGCGAGCATGTCAAAGTTGGCTGTTGTTGTCTCTCAGTCTGCCAACGAGAGGAGAAGAAAGAGTGATAGCCGAAAAACATCATGGTGCTAAGGGGGCGTTGTTATGGCCTGATGATGCAATATTAGTCATCTTCATAAGGTTCTGCCGCCTGTGATCTAGCAGCCTCCACCGTCTCACCCTCTGCTAATGATTAGGCCTTGCCGAGCTCTCCCAGACTATTTGTGTTTGCGCTCCCTTTCCAAAACCTATCCAGACATTTTATAAAGGTATCACCAAATTGAAAACACTTGAATGGAAAGTGGTGTTTACTGAAGTTTGCTCTTTGATTGCTCTCCGGAGCCCAAACAACACATGAAGGAAAAAAGAGAGGGAAAGAGAAAGAGAGAGGAGGAGGAGAGAAATAAAGTGTTCTCCCGTCAACCCGAGCCAGGATACCGCGTCGGCGTTTTTATAAGAGCGTTCTAATCAAACTCCATCTGAGGAGAATTGAGATCAAAGACAATGCAGTGCTTTCGTTAGGCTTTGAATGAAAGCTCTGAAAGCCATTGATTCTGCTGCAGGAGACTTCACAGAGTCTGTCTGTGGCTCCCTGAGACAGATGTCAGAGACATACTGTAGCGATACTGTAGACATACTGTCTCAGACAGAGACATAGAGAGACAGACATAGGCATTCATAGACAGGATATAGACTCATAGTGGTCGTCCTGTGTGGCTCATGCATGTGAGACATGCATGAAGACAGTTAAGTGAGACACAGTGACACACTGAAATTCACTCAACTTAGTTAGACCTCTGCCTTACAGCACTGACAAACAGTTTTCCCATCATATTGGGTGTCCCCTTGAAATCCCTGCACCACAGAGGAACCAAACCCAGCCTGTCCACACTTAGTTTCATGACCCCATTTTCTCTGTCATTTTAACTCTGAATGATGTCATCCTTAAAGAGTGACTGCGCAGTTAAATGGGATTTAATGAGGAATTTGCGTTAGTGCCTCTGACAAACAGAGATATTAAAAAGGCTAGAGGGTTTTACCAGTGGATAATGGGAAAAGAGGGGGAGGTTTTCTTAGAATGAAAATGTGGCTTGTGCACAGCCATTGTTTGAAATTTTCAGAGTGAAAAACGAAAGTATACCTGCACAATGCTTTATTCTCCCAAAAGTGATATTATTACAAAAAGCATGGCTGGTAATGTGTTGATCGTTGCCTTAGTGTGTAATATAAATTACAACTGTGTGTGGTTGTGCCCTGCAGTCGTGAGCCTGGAGGGCCGTGCGGTGCACCTGGCCACATTGGTCCGTGAGGCAGAGCAGCGTGTGGGGGACCTGCAGGCCCAGGTGCCGAACGAGTTCCCCGGGGAGCGGGAGGCGTCGGACCATGAGAGGCAACTCAAGGCATGGGAGTGGAGGCACCGGCTCTTCAGACGCATGCAGACGGGCTTCGAGCATGCCAGTCAGTAGACACACACACTCACACACACTCATGCATCACACACACATACACAAACTGTCACGCTCATCTCCCATGACGACTTCCCCACACTCCCATTCCAGCCTGAGCACAAAAGGTGGAAGATGTTGAAGATGTTTTTTCCAGTTTTGGGGCCAAATTCAGATGAAGTCACAGCGTTTAATAAGTCTTTCAATGTGAAATCTTCCTCAATACAATGTGTATACTCACATACTCACACACACACACAAACACACACACACACACCCAGACACATGCCATAACACACATAATATACACACAGGGGGCACTACCTTGTGCCACTTAATTGTAAAATATGCTGTGTGTGTTTGTGTGTGTATGTGTGTGTACAGTACGTGCATGTGTGTGTGTGTGTGCATTATATATTTTTGAGCCAGAGATCATGTGCTCAGCTCCACTTGAAGTGAAGTTGGTGCCCAGATCTTTCCAGCGCCGCCTTGATTTCCATTTTTTTGTTCTTTTTTTTTTGGTGGCATTCTGTCTGGGCTGAGCTGTTAATGGGTTCCATGTTGTGATGGCTGGGACAGAGCTGGGTGTGTGTGTATGTTTGTGTGTTCATGCTTATATGTGTGAGCGCATGCATGCATGTGTGAGTAGGCCTGTGTGTGTGTGTGTGTGTGTGTGTGTGTGTGTGTGTGTGTGTGTGTGTGTGTGTGTGTGTGTGTGTGTGTGTGTGTATGTTCCCTCTTTAACTTTTTATAGGCATTTCATGACACGCGTGGTGGTGGTAGACAGACACCCGACTCAATCTGGACTTTGATGCATAGAGGAGTTTTTCTCTCTTTATTACTTTATGACCAGACGCATTTTGTAGGCTTTTCTCAGGCACTCAAATACAGTAGTGAAATTCTTCAGATAGTGGAAGGTGCATGTTATGATTATGAAGAAAGAAAAATACGTCTTTGATTGATTGAACACTGTATGTAACTGTGTTACTGCAAGTCGACTGATGAATGATTATGAATGTGCGATATCAATTTAGTTGATCTTGATTTAACCACGATAGTCCACACAGCAACACTTGTCACTGTTTTCCAGGGAGTGCTGGGTATGTGATATATTCTATGAAATCCTTAACATTTCTGTATTTTTGTCAGCACTGATTGACTGTTACTGACTCACTGAATAACATTGTTGAAGCCTGAAAAAGCCAACAATACCGGATAATATAAAGATGTCTGTCTGTCCGCAGGCCCGCCGGATGTTCCCAGCTCTGTCCGTCTGTCTGTCAGCAGCAGCTCCAGTCTGAGGGTGGACTTCCAGGAGCCTCTCAGTGTCAATTCTGCAGTAGTCACCAAGTACAAAGGTCAGCACCCGTTACATGCTACTTGCAATGCTTACTAATAAGACATTAAGTCATGTTTATTGTTCTATAGAGATCGGGAGGAAAGTAGGTACGATATGCACTAATGTAACTGTGTGCGGGTGTGCGTGTTTGTGTGTGTGTGTGTGTGTGTGTGCGTATGTGTGTGCGCTCCACAGTGAGTTGGAGCGGTTCCCCTTCCCTCAGTCCTCTATTGGGTGAGGCGCTAGTAGAGGACCCCAGTCTACTGCAGTGCAACATTACTGACCTCACACCCGTGAGTATATTCATACATCATGTTCAGTAGGGCACACTGTACCGAAACGCTTTGCAACGGGAAACGGCATTCTATGCTCTTATTGGACAAGTTTAGATAGCACCTACCCGTTTTGCTCTGTTTTCTCCCTACTGAACACAACGCAGGGCTATTCCAAAGCACTGATGTCCCCCCCAGCTATCAATGAATAATTTAGTTTCCATCAAATCTAACATCCAAGTTAAATACCTCAGCTAGAGAGGCAAAACACACCCACACAGGCCCATCACATCAGAGTGATGCCCAATCAGAATGTCAAAATGTTACCATGTCTCACTCAGATCAACACTTTCCCATGTGTCTGAAAAGCACATTTCCACTGCTTTCACCTCAGGCCTTATAAAGACTGCCAGTGATGGCATACAGCTATACTTTCCCCATTTACGGGTGAGAAAGCGACACACAAAAACACAACAGTTAGCTTTCCAACAGCTGGTAGCTTTGACCGATAAAAACATTTAGAAGGCCACTATTCCACATGAAGGGCCTTGATAGGAATCACATATGTGCCTGAGCCACTCGGTTCGATGTCACATTGTTAAGGCCTTTTATCATGTGATACTTCTGTACTCCAAAGATTCTGTTTCGTTTCTAGTCACTAGTCATCTGAGCACACACACACTATAAACACACACGCACGCACACACACGTAACACACACACACACATTTAAATTAGGGCAGAAAGAGTTAGAGCTCAAACACAGTTCATTGTTTAAAATCTCAGCTCCCGTCATTGCATTAGAGAGCTCAGCCAGAACGTCGGGACACACACACACACACACAATACATAACCTGATTTATGGTTTTCATTTCAGACGGGCACATAGACAGACAGACGCTCTGGGGACATTATTGTGCAGGAGAAATCCCCCGGTGCCTATAGGTCCTCTAGGCCCTGTCGCCATGCCCCCCGCCCCCACACACTGACACACAGTATGAGAAATGCAGGGACAAACATCGCCACCCAATGTATATGCAATGAAAGAGAATACATAATTTGTCAACTGCATCACTATTATAGACACTTATCGCAACGAATTAAAAAGACCCATTAATAATTTAACCTTTCATTTATTTGGTTTATTTTATTTTATTTCATAGTGCATTGTGCTAATGCCATCTCTTTGTGTTGTTCTGTGACAGGGGGACTATTACTATTTCCAGGTGTCTGCCTTCAATATGAAGGGATGGGGTCCTGCCCAGACCTCCACCCCATCCTGCGCCTCCCCTTCCAGTAAGTCCACCTCTCTATCCCCTCATCTGTGTGTGTGTGTGTGTGCGTGCATGTGTGTGTGTCCATTCATGCATGCGTTGTGCTGTTCTCATTGAACCTGCATACCAACTTACCAACTTCCATGGTATTGGGTGGTTGGCAGCTGGACCCCCCTGGCCAATGCCGGACGTCATTGTGTGTAACCTTAGCTGTGTGTTTGGACCAATGAGATCAGCCAATGGGTAGTGTGAAGTCATCCAAGTCAACAGCTGAGGAGATGAATGGTCAGAACAGCTCTCTCTCCCAGGGAGAGGAAGCCAGATTAGATTATTGAGATGTACCCGACCCTCAGTCGCTTCCACATTCCGAGTGGGATTCCCGACGTCGTGTTGTGGGATGAGTTTTAGAGCTTGTGCGTAAAAACCTCAAAGTGCGTCAACTGGTGTTGACTTTTCCTCTCAATACCTGACCAAACTGTATGTCCATGGTGGGAGAGAGAGGCAACGGAAACTGCAGTGTTGACAACAGAATAGACAGTGTGTACTCCTGCTTTTAGAACACATTCATGAATATGGTATTGTGTACGTAACATACGTATTTGTTTGTCTGCACTTGTGTGTGTGTGTGTGTTCATTCTAAGCATGTTTGTGTGTTTCTGTACTTGTGTAAAAAGGGCTAAACACATACAAACATAACCCAATGTGTGTATGAATTTGCCTGTGCTAGTCTGTATAGTGTGTGTACAGCATGTTTGTATCTCTCCCTGTATATATGAGAGAGAGAGAGAGGGAGAGAGAGAGAGAGTGAGAGAGAGAGAGAGAGAGAGAGAGAGAGAGAGAGAGAGAGAGAGAGAGAGAGAGAGAGAAAGAGAGACAGAGAGAGAGAGAGAGAGAGAGAGAGAGAGAGAGAGAGAGAGAGAGAGAGAGAGAGAGAGAGAGAGAGAGAGAGAGAAAGAGAGACAGAGAGAGAGAGACAGAGAGAGAGAGAGAGAGAGAGAGAGAGAGGGAGAGAGAGAGAGAGTGAGAGTCTGCCTGGGCTTTCCCTCTCTCCCCCACCCACCCTCTTCCCCCAGCTCTCCCCTCCCTCCGAGCTAATTTCGATGGTTGCGTGTTTGTGTTTTCCATTTGGGCTACCACTGGAAATATTTGCATGTCTGTGAGAGCTGGGGCCGTAAAGGCCCAACAGTGGGGCCCTTATACGAGGACCTCTCTCTCCGCCATGGCCATTAAAGAGGCTAGTTGTCCAGTCAGGACAGGAACCTTTCCGGGAATAGAGCTCACGGTGTTTCACCCAGCCTCCAGGGGCCCACGGGGGATAACCAAGACGCCGCTGTTGCTGCCGTCTTATCACCAGCACATCATCCTCCCTCCTCCTTCCTTTTCTACTCCTCCACGGGCCACTGCTGCCACACTCTCTCTATCTAGAGGGAGAGTCTATACTAAACTGTTTACCCCTTGTGTATACAGTGGGACTGAGGGAGGGATGTGTAGTGTGTCTGTCTGTGTAGGGGGGTGTACAGTGTGTTTGTGTACTGTAGGCAATGTATAGTGTGTGTGTGTGTGTGTGTGTGTGTGTGTGTGTGTGTGTGGAGTATGTGGGCGGGGTGAGGCGTGTGGCGTGTTGCACTCCTGCGTCTCTCAGTCGCTGTGTGTGTGTGTGTGTGTGTGTGTGTGTGTGTGTGTGTGTGTGTGTGTGTGTGTGTATGTATAGGGGGGAGAGGGAGGGACAGGTCTGCACACACTGAGTGCTCTCAGTCGGCTCGCTCCAAGTGGCAGCAGCAGCACACACTGGAGCTGCCTCTCCCTCTTAGCCAACCACAGCTTTCTCACACTGAGGTGGCACTGACACACACCACGTGTTTTTGCTCCAGAATTTCCATGTAATGCAGGTTTATGATATTGATAGTTCACTGACACAGTTTGCGGTTTACGTGCCTTGCTCAAGGTCACAATGGTTGTATGTGGCACCTGAGATATTGATATCTTCATCCACATTTTTATTTATTGTTAATTGTTTCTGTATGTATCGGCAGGTTGGAGGGAGATTGACGGCCGCGCACCTCGCCAGCGGGGCCAGAAGGAGGCGCTAGACCAGCTACTGGGACAGATTAAAGAGGCGCACCGCCACTGTGTGTGCCACGGTATAAAGAGTCTCCCCATCTTCTCTTCTCTTTTACCTCAACATGTAGTAGAAGTCATCTCTACTACTTATACAGGATCTTTCTGAATCCTCCGTAATGTTAAGGTTAGACTGGGGCTATAGTAATCTGATCCTAGGTCTGTGGTTAGGGGAAACTTGAGTCCTGAACACTTTGTGCCACACTGAAATGAACCCCCATCTTTTCATAAGTAAGCCGTTTTCCCTAACTGAATAATGTTCCTTGGTCTCTCACTTGGAGTGGGAGCATATTCAATGGCAAATATATCTTGGAGATCTCACTCAATGCTTCACTGTGCTTTGGGTATGCTTCTTGTTCAATGCTTCACGTTCAATGGCTCCCAGGTTTGCATTTGTTTCCAAAATACCACTTACAGTAAATTGGCTCGATAATTGAATGTCAAGGCCTGATAACATAGAAGATTTTCTCTGGTGGTTGTGAATCCAGTTTCACAACAGAACAGTCAGTCAGCTCAGTCCTATAGTGAAATGGTAGGAGATATAGTATATGCATATACTGTATAGTATACTATTACTATGTATAAACTTATATAGCTACTGTATATACAGTACATAGCATAATGATGTAACATGTCACATATAGTAATCAGAGGAGTAGCAGTGTATACTATGCCTACTATATACACATATAGCATAATGATATAATGCTTAACATGTCATGTATAGTCATCAGTAATAATCTATATAATAGTCAGCATTCAGTCCCCTGGCCAGGTTTTTCCAGTTCACGCACGGTAGCCGAGGTCGTCTGTCCCGGGTCATGTTTGTTGTTCTTGTAGAGACGGAGCCTTGACTCTAGTTTGAGGGCTATAAATTAACACTGACTGGCTGCAGCCCGGTCCCCCTACAGGCCTCCAGGACCCCTGTCTGCTCCCCCGCAAAACTGCCCACCCGCACCCCCTTCTCCAAACACTATTAATTAAACTGTGAAAGGGGCCTTGACTAACACAGGCACCCTAGCGGACGGCTATACCTGTCTGTCTTACTCAGTGTCAGGGCGGTAAGAGGTCTGTTGGAAAGGGGGGGCTCTAGTAAGGGGGGGCGAGGTGAACTGCAGCTCGTTTTCTTGTTATTCCACCACGACTCGTCTCATGAAAATAAAATTTGTTCATTTCTCCTGAATAGGGGATTTATTGACTTAAGTGGCTGAGCCGGAGTGAGATTGCCTCAGGGCTTCTGTGTAGGGGGGGACCCCGCAGGTTCTAATGAATTGTAAAGCACATTATCTCACTTGCCCCCCGGCCCACTAAAAATAAACATGTCCCCTCAGAGAGAACTGACCTCCCTGTCAGTGAAAGGCGAAGGGTTACCCCCCACCACCTCCTTCTTCTGTAACGCCCTGCCCCACCCTCCGTCCCTCCAGTACATCTTTTTAGCTCTCTATGTCTCTATACTCCACACTCCGACACCTCCTGTCTGTCCAGGTAAACACACACACTGACTGCACTTAGAATGACTGGTTTTCTCTGGCCCTGTAGTCTGCATCAGAGTGTGTGTGAATGTGTCAACTGACCCAACCTGAATAGAACACATGAAATGACGGAAACATTCCACTACACTACATACGCCTAAGCTGTGGGACACAGCATGCATTTTCCATTCTTAACAGTGATGCACCTAGGAAAATTAATTCTTACTGTATATTCTTACTGTGTATTTGGCTTTGTAGTTCTATTAATCCCTATCTTGACCCTCTCATCCTCTCAGAGCAGTGCAAAGCCCCTCCACACGTGAGGAAACACTCCGTATCCAAAAGCCTGCGCCACCTCTTCCAGCCTACCAGCAAATTTGTCAAAAGCTTGAAACGGTATATAAGCATTTTTCTGGTCTTCATTTACACCTTCTTATATCTGCTGCCTTCCATCTTCACTTTCATGAGATTATTTATTTTCACACCAATAAATGCTACGAATGCCACAAAATATAATCTCAAATGCCATTCTACCTATATGCTATTGTTAGAATTAACAGTTCAAGGAGGCCTTCATTGTGCTGTTTCGAATTAGCGACTTTGGAGAATTGTTCAAAACTAACTGACTCTGATTTGTCTCTATGGTCCTCCAGAGGTCTCTACTTGACGTCTATATTCTACCGAGACGACAACGTACTTGTGACGCCTGAGGACCAGATCCCCATCGTAGAGATAGATGACTCCTACTCCAGCTCACTAATGCAGGACTTCCTATGGTTCACTAAGGTAACATATGGACTAGTTCCATACCTAACCTTTCGCATTTTACAGTTTCTACTGGTATTTACCTGGTAGAAACTTAGGTGGAAAACAGTTAGTACATTCTGGGACTTACAGTACTTCAAAGAATTCTACAAAATTGCTAACATGCTAACAACCTGGTACTCAGAGGTGCTTGCTTTAATGAGTCCTAAAGAAATAAACAAGTAGAGATTATTACTGCGTAATTACAATTTTATCCTAAAGCGCTTGTGTGTCCTCCATCCCCAGGTGTCCTACCTATGGGAGGAGATTCCGTGGCTGCAGCAGTGTCTCAGCCCCTCCCAGTCTTCCTGCTCCTGCACCCTCCAGACACGCCTCAAGATGCTGCAGGCCGTATCCCAGCTACAGGTACGTCCTTACCCATCAATACTATTATAAACATGACATAACACCTTAATACATAACACCTTAAATGGGCGGCAGATTGCCTAGCGGTTAAGAGCGTTAAGCCAGTAACCAGAAGGTCACTGGTTCGAATCCCCGAGCTGACAAGGTGAAAAATCTGTCGATGTACCCTTGAGCAAGGCACTTAACCCTAATTGCTCCTGTAAGTCGCTCTGGATAAAAGCGTCTGCTAAGTGAATAAAATTGTAAATGTTAATAACACCCTTATAACCACTCATGGTCGTTTATCACTAGTTACCACTGATAACATGGTCAAAGCCATCCAATCTTGATCAAAACCAACAACTCCTCTCCAAAACCATAACATATTGATCAAATATTGGTCAGAACCATCAAATGTTTGTTGAAACTATCAGATTCTGGTCAAAACCATCAAAGATAATGTGTCTTTAAAAAGGTATTTTTGGGGATGTTTTTGCAGGGAATGCTGGGAACTCAGGACCTGGGTCAGGTTTACTTTGAGCCAATCAAAGACAAGCACGGCAACACCCTGCTGGTGTTGCTGAGGGACATGAACGCGTGTCCCAGTCTGGACGGGGTGAAGTGGACCCAGCTGTGTAAGCTTCAGCTCCAACGCAAGTCCATCTCGTCCCCCGAGGAGCCCACGGCCCTGGACATGCTGCTCATCACCCTCCACGTACGTCCCAACCCACTACAATGTAACGTTAGCGACACCGAGACCCTTTTCCTTAAACATTACAGAATCCCCAGAGAATAAGGTGAAATCATTTTAAATAGCTAATTGGATTGAATTTGGATTGAGTTTGAATCTGAGAAAAATGATGCAAGCTATACATTGTAGCTATTCGTTTGACCACAATGATGCAAATCCTGTCAGCACTTAAAGTAATTGCATTTCAGCATACAAATTAGCATGTTCAAAAGAGGCTAAGGCTCCATTCATACCAAACCAAAACCACAATGTAGATTAAACCATTCACTACATTTACCCTTCACCACATTGTATGTGTTTATTTTAATTGTAGACACACGGCAATCTGCTGCCTGTCATGCCAACGTGCATGTCACTTGTATCTAAGTAGTCTATCAAGCTAGTCCAGTTGACTCACAGTCACAGCAGACATTTAGTCACAGCAGACATCAGGTCCAATGGGATCCATGCCAGGAAAACAGCTCCGGTAATCTCCTTTAAACTCAAATTCCCTGAAACACCATTCATTTAGATAAGAGTCTTTCAGACATATTGTATTCAGATAAGCTCATGTAGAATTTATGTTCTAAATGCTGCTGTCTGAATATGAATTAGAGTCCATTTGTGTTTCTGTGTATTCTGGTGAACTTGATAGAAGCCAATCTGATGTTGTTTTGTCTTTGGGATCATTCCAAAAACAATGGCTAGAGCTTCAGTTCTGGCGACCACAACTCCATTAGTATATTGGATACATTATACAGATGTAGGATCTTAATTTGATCACCCTGTTGCAGGAGAAATGTTAAACTTGTAGTGTATTTTAGGTTTAAAAAGGCTTCTGAAATTTGTAATTTCCCTCCCGAGTGGCGCAGTGGTCTAAGGCACTGCATCGCAGTGCTAGCTGTGCCGCTAGAGATCCTGGTTTGAATCCAGGCTCTGTCGTAGCCGGCTGGGGTAGGGGAGGGAATGGCCGGCAGGGATGTAGCTCAGTTGGTAGAGCATGGCGTTTGCAACGCTAGGGTTGTGGGTTCGATTCCCACGGGGGCCAGTATGAAAAATAAAAATTAAATGTATGCACTCACTAACTGTAAGTCGCTCTGGATAAGAGTGTCTGCTAAATTACTAAAATGTAATTTCTTTGAATTTTCAGACCTTTGATTTTCCCTTACGTAAAATTGTATCAACCCCTACAAAATGTCCATTAATTATAATCCAAATAATAATTCACTTTTCCTGTTGCTGCAGGATGGTTTTCCCACTGTAGCAAACTGGCTCAAATTAAGATCCAACATGGTGCTATTTTCAAATGTATGTGGTGAATATTCTGAACTCTTAGTACAAAACTCAAAACTGGTAACGCAGTAAGTGTTATATTCAAAACCTTTTATTGTGCATTCATTTTGTTTGGATACATCTTTCACCACACAACCATTGAACCAAAATATATGTATACTGTGAA
Source organism: Coregonus clupeaformis (assembly GCF_020615455.1). Lineage (NCBI taxonomy): Eukaryota > Metazoa > Chordata > Actinopteri > Salmoniformes > Salmonidae > Coregonus > Coregonus clupeaformis. The sequence continues at coordinate 34,377,772 of NC_059192.1, read as the reverse complement.
ATACCATGAGAACATTGATTTAATCACCAAAACACAACATAATGATATCCAATATCCAGTTTCAAAATTGCCCTTTGAATGTAATATGCTACATTACTGTACATTATAGTATATTATACTGTTTTCACATTAGGCAATACACTTGCACTACCCATCAAAATTGACTGAAAATCTAATTTTCATAATTTCTATCCCAGGTGTGATCATTGAAGACATCTTTCACAATCATTAATGCAAAAAATAAATGTATTGTTCAGATATAATTACAACATACTGTAGGTGTACTGTAACCAAATGAAACAAATTAAATTTATCAGGCACTAGTTTGCATCAAGCCTGTCTTGAGCATTTGGCCATTGGTTCTCATCGACATCGCAGTAAATGTCCTCATTGTTCATGCACCTGGGGAAAAAGCTTATGGCATGGCGAATCCAAGCCTGACATAGGATTGATGTCATTGCATGCTTCATCCAGGAGGGTGGCACGCTGATGGGAATAGGAATCATGCACCTTCCACCTATATTGTAATCATAAACTAGTTACCAACGTAATTAGAGCAGTAAAAATAAATGTTTTGTCATACCCTTGGTATACGGTCTGATATACCACGGCTGTCAGCCAATCAGCATTCAGGACTTGAACCACCCAATTTATAATACAGTATACATCATGCTTTATATGTTTATACTTAACAAACATACATTTTCATTATGTAGTTCTCAGAATCTGTTGTAGACATACCAATTTAAAATCTATAGGTTTACCAAATGGGTAAGTAATTATCAATTAAGAGCAGTTGCCTTTATGTATTTTAACAAATGAGAAGACAATCATATCAAAAGTAATGTGATCATTGCATTGTGAAAAGTAATTACTTTATATGAACATGTATTGCAATATGAAACATGTATTTCTAGATGTAAGTCTGATTAATAAGTTTAGTGAAAAGGTGACTGTATGATTTTGTGTGTTGTACTTAGTCAATTGAAATTGTGCTCAGTTTTGAAACAACTGCCAGTTTAAGAATCTGTTTTGGGTTTTGTACTAAGCATTGTGAAAATGTACCAAAGCGATAGAAAGAAACTGTAAATATAGCTTATGATGCCAAATATGAACAAATTATATGATTGAAAACATATGAAATGCATTGTATGGTTATTATTTCACATTAACTTAAAACAATTACAAAAGACCACAGACTGGAACAAGCTGATCCTCAAAGCCAACATCTAAATAAATGACATCAAAATAAACAATATCAAAGCCCATCCCAGACGTCAACAACAGCTGTCTCATGCCTTTCCTGTCTGGTTCCCATCGTCTGTTTCAGGAGAAGCTGGCGTACCACAGACGGAGCAGGAAGCTCCTCTCCCCAGGCCTGTACCTGGGCTACCTGAAGCTGTGTAGCTCTGTGGACCAGATCAGAGCCCTGGTGCCTCAGAAGCTACCCAACGTCCTCTGTCACACCAAGATACGAGACAATTGTAATGTGTCTAGGTGAGGGGCCTGGATACCGGCCACTGGGGTTTATTAGTGAATTCATTGAATTCATGTTATGGTATTGTTATTGAAATACTAGCCATTGTCTGTAATATATTTGTAACTGTGTGTGTCTGCGTGCACGTGTGTGTGTGTTTGCATGTGTGTGTGTGTGTATCAGGGAGGAGTGGCAGTGGCTGCAGGCCCTTAGTTCTCTGGAGGAGTCTCTGGAGATGGACCAGGATGTCCAGAGCGCTCCACACCGCCTCCTACAGGACCTACGCAGCGCTGCCAAGGACCTGATGGCCCACATGAACATCCCTGTCAGCCAGGTCAGCACCCATCCATCCATCCATCCATCCATCTAACAACTCATCCATCCATCTATCAACTCATCCATTCCATCTGTCCATCCGTCTATTCATCCATCCATCCATCACTGCAAGCATGTACTGTAGTTGGGTAGAATGCGGTTTTGCCAGCGCTTTCAAAGGTTTCTTATCGGAATGGGGTGCTTGTAGATCCTGAGCCTTCCAAAACAGAAACATTGAACACCCAAAGATGACCACAGCAACAACCTATAGTTGTTCTGTAGTTGTAATACTTTTTAAGCATCCTTCCATCCATCCAGCCATCCATCATGTCTTACATCCATCCATTACATGGCATCAATGTCATAGTTGTGATTCAGTATGCTGTCCCCCTCTCCCAGGTGCAGGACTTCCGTATCTACGCCCAGGAGGTGTTGGAATTTGGGGACAAGGTGTCCTTCCTGCTACTGCTGCCCCCCTCAGACGACGTGTGTACGGCCCCCGGCCAGAACAACCCCTACTCCCCCCGATCAGGCTTCCTCACCCTGCCTCTGCAGATCTTTGAGCTGGGTCAGTACTGCTCTCTCTAGTAGGATTTCCTTATGTCTTCCAATTACTGTTATTTATTCAACTATGCTCATTCAGTTGACATCAGATTGATTGGCCTATTGTGACTTTAAATTGTTTATGCAGTTGACTCCAATGAATTAATGCTTGAGACTGTTGGGAGAGTGTGCATTAAAACCCAAAGCAATTAAAAGTAATTAAAAAGTGAAACATATCTGGAAGTGCACTTATCAGTAGTCAACTGCATAAAGTACATTTGGAAAAAGTGTTTGTATTTTTCTGTCAGCTATTTAGTATTTTCTTATCTAGATAATAAGTCTGTACTGTGCCCTTTTCTATTCTGTCCCCTCTACAGTTCACTTTGACGCCTACTGCCCCAGCTTCATAGGGCAGTACTGCCGTGTGTCTGCCCTGCTGGAGCTGGAGTCGCTCATGTCCCAGCAGACCCTGAGGGAGGCTTTCTCTGAGACAGAGCTCCACGCTGCCAAGCAGAAACACCAGCAGGTCCAGGAGCACATGCAGGTAGGTGGGAGTCATAGCTGAGCTAACCGTAACCTAGATAGCCTGATATGGATGTAGTCTCCAGGTGCTCCATAATAATGGAGACTACAGTCATATTAGAGCTAAGCTAGCATCACACAAGGAGCTAAAATACCAAGGTCACCTGGAGCTAATTTGTAGCACATGGCATTTCAAAGAGCACAAAAAGTAAACAATATTGCGTTTGAAAGAGCATTAAAAGTTAACAATGTCTTTTTCCTGCGTGTTTCCCCCTACTACAGCAAATGGAGGAGGTGTGGCGGGAGGCGCGGTGGATCATGGACGCCCTGCAGTACGCCCGCTACAAGCAGCCCACCGGGGGCATTTCCCTGGCCTGGATCATCGACTTCTCCAGGGACGTGGTGCCCGACACGCCCCGCTTCACCTCCTCCCAGCCAGACTACCTTCCCTCACCCATGCCCTCCCCTGAACCCAGCCGCAAGCACTCTGGTAAGAGTGAACCTATCTTATAGGGAACAGAGATAGGGCAAGGGGTTTTTCCTCCTGACCACACAGTCTTGTGGTGTACGATCTGTTTAACTAGAAAATAAATGATTGTTTGTGTATGTGTGGCTTATACAAAGGTGAATGGTTGTGTGTGTTTTACCCACAGGGGAATGATTGTGTGTGGTTGACCTAAAGTTGAATAATTGTTTGTGTTTTGTTTCTACTTCACAGTAGACTTCCACGGTCTCTCAGATGAAGAGGGTTCCTCTGAGGTCTTCCTCACAACTGACAGCGACTACGACTCTAGCCGTGCCCAGAGCCCCCGCGAGTTGGACCTTCTGCCCCCCTCGCCCCTCTCCTCCTCCGGCGGGGGTGTGGGAGGAGGGGGTTCAGGGACGGGAGCACTGAGAGACTCCACCCCAGACGTGCTCCAGGCCTCGGAGCCCCAGACAAGCCCTGCCGGTGAACAACGGCTGAGCGGAGGGGGGCCCGGTGGGGAGAGGCGGAGGGGCAGGGGGGGTCCCATGGAGCTCTTCGATAGCGACTTCATCCTACCCAGCCGGCAGATCGAACTACTGAGGATCACGGAGAAGAGGCAGGCCTTCTGTGTGAGAACCAGTAGTCTTGAATTCCCTTCTTCCTCTGGTGGTCATCCTGCCCACTCACCCTCACCGTCGCCATCCTCCTCCCCTCACCGCCGCTGGCACCGACCCTCCTCTGTGGACCGCTGCTGCCCTGCTGAGCGATGCCTGCCGCACCCCCAGCCCCCCGCCCGCACCCTGTCAGAGGACAGCGGCACCCAGAGGCTCTCGGGTGCCCCCTCGCCCAGTGCCCACAGGAAAGGCTGGCACGCCACGCTCCGGGTGTACCCGCAGTACCGAACCGGGCTACCCAAGGAAACCAGCGTCAAGGTATGTGGAACTTGGCTTGAGGATGTCAGGGTTTAATGAATTGTTGTTCATGTTTGGGTAACTCTAATTTGGCTATACAATTATAAAACTGTCATAACTCTGCCCCAGTTGTACCATTGAAACCCCTTTTGACCATTCACGTTCTGCTTAATCTGATTGCCTCTGTTCCTCTTTCTCTTCCACTCTCTTTCCCTCCCTCCCAGCTGCGGGTGACCCCAGGCACGTCGGCCAGGGAGATGGTCCAGCTGGTGGTGCAGGAGATGAACGCGGTGTCACACCGGCTCCTCGGTGGTAGCAGTAGCAGTAGTAATGGAGGGGGAGCGGAGGGGGAGCAGTGTCTGTACATCCCTGAGCAGCTGGAGCACTTTGGACTGGTGCTGGTGGTGGATGGCAGGGAGAAGTGGCTCCAGGATGACTTCTGTCCCTTGGAGCTGCAGAACCCCTGGCTCCGGGGCAAGCTGTGCGTCCGCATCAAGGAGTACTCGCCCCTGGCAATGCAGTACAGCAGGGCGACTACTGTCTGAAATTAAGGGGTGGGGTGGGGAGGGATTCGGGGTGGGACCCCTCCCCCAAATTAGGGAATTTAGTTCTGGACTACTAGATGGAGATTCCTCCTTTGGAAATGTTGGACCATGAACTTTGGAACTTTTAACATTTTACATGGGCCAAAGGGAGGCACCCTACCTAGGATGAACTTCCACTGGAACTTTCTCAAATTTTCTCCCTCTCTTTCTCTCTCTTTAAACTTTTTTCCTCTTTGGTTGTTTTTGCCATTCAAATACTGTAGCTACAGAGTGTAGTCAATGGTTTTACGTTTATTTGTTTGTTGTTAACTGAAATGCTGCTGTGAGACTCTGTTTCCATGAAGTCTCTTCCCACCCCATGTAAACTTCCCTTTCTTCCTCAACACTCTCCTGGACATCAAATGTACAAAAGGAAATGGAATACTGTTGTTATTATATTATTTGCATCACCAAACCTCGAAGCCCAAAAAGGGATGTGATGTGAGGAAGATTAATGAATGAATGCTACCGCGCTTTGGCATGGGGCGTGATTGACTGCAACACATTTTGGCGCTTGCGTTGCCAGAACGCCACGGTATCATCATCTGCAGCCACATGCGGGCGGACAAGCCTTTTCCTATGAACACTCTCTCTCTCATGGTGTCATTCCAAGAGGCTGTTGGCTGCAGCCCTGCAGCCGGCCTTCCCGACGTTCCCAGGATGTGGGCCCTGGACTCTTCCCAGAGGGCCCAGCGCTAGGGGAGGGGGGCTGGCATCTCCCAGCTCGGGACGGATCTGGAATCTGCCCGGCGGTTTGACCTGTATGCTTGTCACTCTGTCAGATTGCCCCCCCTGGCCACTGTTATAAATTTGGGAAGGAGAGGGCCAGGAGAACAGAGCATTACACACAAGACCAGAGAGAGAGAGAGAGAGAGAGAGAGAGAGAGAGAGAGAGAGAGAGAGAGAGAGAGAGAGAGAGAGAGAGAGAGAGAGAGAGAGAGAGAGAGAGAGAGACTGCCATGTCTTTGGGATCCTGGCACTTACTTTCTGGTGTTTCTTTTTTGTCCTGGAACAAATACTTTGTACATGGTGACTCTCACCATACTGTGGTGAAGTCAGAAAACGAACCATCATGTCATCCAACTCAGCCATCGAAAAGGCATAGAAAGCGGATTTGGATTTTTGAAAAACAAAACCCAAACAGGAACAAAAGAAAGAGAAGCAATACTTCACTTCCACGTGGTTTTTTCTCATTTGTTTCTTTGTGATTCGAGACGATTGTACACCTTCCAGAATTCCTCGAAAGTCTGGGCCGTACTAGCCATGTGCTAACCGATAGCCAGTGCAGTGTTATCCAGGCCACTGGTACTCCAGTCCGTCCAGTAAGAGGTGTTTGTCTCCTCATTGGGGGTCTGTTCGTCTGTACAGTGCTGTAAGTACTCCAATGGAAATAGGAATGGCCAAGTTGCTCTTCAGCCTG